>NC_047117.1:12096087-12396087 GCF_902500255.1 Thalassophryne amazonica
GGTGTGATTGTATTTTCTGTCTAGAATCAAATGAGTGCCAGAATATAAATGTGATAAATCTAAAGTTGATTTGACACATTTGGTTTTGGCTGCAGTTGGGTAATGATTTTATGTAATTTAATTTTTAAAATTTTCTTGAATTGTGTATTTATTTTGACAGGGAACTAAATTTATTATATTTTCAGTATTTCCTGTGATTTTATTTCTATACCAAGTATAAATGTGTAGAAATATTTTGCCTGCTGTAAATAATGTGTGCATTCATGCATTTAAAGGGACAAAAACTCAACACAGTTGGTGTATGGTTATTTACCGTTGCTGGGTCAGTGTTATCCATGTCATCTCTGGATTTTTACTGGTGCAGTATAGCACTATCTGTATTAATAAAATGGTCTGGAGCAACAGTATTTACTTTCGTCTGCACAAGGCAGATGCAGATAAGTTGCTTTATGGATCCACAGTGATGCAGTCTCCACAGAAAAGTCATCAGGTGGTGAAACAGAGAATCAAAGTGTTTGTGTTTAATGACACAGAATCATATCATATAAATTCTGCCTGTTGCTGTGTCAGGTCTGATGCATCTCTTGTGTATGCTGGCTGTCAATCAGCAATGGAGCAGGAATTAAGCCTTTCTGCAGTAATTATGCTGTAAGGATAACTGGGTGTCCATTTTAAAGTCAAATTAAAAAGTGCCAGCATTAGCACTGACTGTTCCTGTCTGTAATTTGCTGCTCCCTTCCACACACTCAAAAAACTGATGCGCTGGATGAACTCAATTCATTTATGTGCAGGATATCCATCTAATAAATATATGTAGCACATCCATGCAAGATAATTTAATTTAATTTAGTTGGGACGACATATATTTATTATATGGAAATCCAGCCCATAATTGAATTGAGTTAATCTGAGTTATTTGTTTGTGTGATACAATCAAAAAACTGACTCATTGGACTGAATTACATCTAATAAATATATGTAGCCCTAACTCAATCAAATTACATTATCTTGCATGGATGTGTTTTATTATCGGATACATATATTTATTAGATAGAAATCTTGCACATGATTGAATTGAGTTCATTCAAAGAGTCTTAACCCACATCAAGATATGCAATAATGTTTCCATGTAGTGCAGCAGATAACAGAATATTTGCAGAGGAATCCTTCAAATCCGGTTACAAGCACCAAAGTTTGACTGTGTATACCTTTTGGTACATTCATTCATTCATTCATCTTCTACCGCTTAGTCCAATTAAGGGTCACGGGGGGCTGGAGCCTATCCCACCAGTCATAGGGCGCGAGGCGGGGTACCCCCAGGACAGGACGCCAGTCTGTTGCAGGGCCACAAACAGACAAACACAGACACAACCACACACACACCTAAGGACAATTTTGAAGATTCCAATCCACCTAACCCGCACGTCTTTGGATGTGGGAGGAAACCGGAGCACCCGGAGGAAACCCACGCAAACACGGGGAGAACATGCAAACTCCACACAGAAAGGCCATGGGAATTGAACCCACAACCTTCTTGCTGCGAGGCAACAGTGCTAAGCACTAAACCACCATGCTGCCCCTTTTGGTACATATTTTAGAAAAATAATGTTAGCCATTTCAATTTTCAATAGGGGGCCAAGTAGGGGTCAATTGAAGAACTGCATAGGGGTCACAAAATGCTCCAATCATATTGAAAGCTATACCACATTATGTGTCTGATCACAAAGATTCTAAAAAGGTATAGTTTGGACTATCTGTGACTGAATGTTCTGGAGTTATGGGGTACAAACAGCAAGCGTGGTGACAAAGGTCACTTTCAGTTGCTCCAATTATGGTAAAACATGATGCAAAT
This sequence comes from Thalassophryne amazonica, assembly GCF_902500255.1. Taxonomy (NCBI): domain Eukaryota; kingdom Metazoa; phylum Chordata; class Actinopteri; order Batrachoidiformes; family Batrachoididae; genus Thalassophryne; species Thalassophryne amazonica. Next base: position 12,097,940 of record NC_047117.1, read on the forward strand.
TATTGGTTGAGTTAGTAGGATTTTAAAAAGGCTCTGCACTAATCATGGTGTCTAATCAGCATCTTGATATGGCACACCTGTGAGGTGGGATGGATTATCTCAGCAAAGGAGAAGTGCTCACTATCACAGATTTAGACTGGTTTGTGAACAATATTTGAGGGAAATGGTGATATTGTGTATGTGGAAAAAGTTTAGATCTTGAGTTCATCTCATACAAAATGGGAGCAAAACCAAAAGTGTTGCGTTTATATTTTTGTTGAGTATATATATATATATATATATAATATATATATATATATATTATATATATATATATATATATATATATATATATATATATATATATATATATATATATATATATATGCCGTCCATTTACCATTAAATTTAAGTAGGACAATCCCAGCCAGCTTGTGCAAACAACAACAAAATTCATAAATGATACAAATATGCAACTCAATGAAGCTGAAAAAGGACACCATGAAGGCTTAGTGGTTAGCACCTTTGCCACTAGCAAGAAGGTTGTGGAGTCCTGCCTAGGTCTTTCTGTGTAGAGTGCGCATGTCCTTTCAGGATGCTCTGGCTTCCTCTCACTCCTAAGGGCCCGGTCCCACTGGGGAGAGGATTAATTGCGCATGAATTGAGTATACAAATTACAGGCATTCATTGTTGTCTGCAACAAAAATGGCTAAAAATGACAAATGTCCCAGTATGAATTATGGATATATTAATAATGTATAGCGAATATATGATGAACAATCACGGTTGTATAACGCATGTATTGAGGAAGCGGATCTGACGCATTGCGATTATCACAACAGTATTATGGGTGTATTATGAATGCATCGCGCACGTGTTTGCGTGTGCACGGCATCTGCATTGCGGTCATAAAAGAAGCGCACTCACTCCTTTCGGCATCACTATTCACACCAACAATACAGCCTCTGGAGCATTTGCTGGAGCAGTGAACAGGGCGAGTGGTGATGTCAGCAGGTCGCACCAGAGCGCAGCTCGTCTGAACGATTATAACAAGAAGTTAAATCTGTTATAAACATAGTAATAAATACTGTAACAGCTGCAGACAAGAAGGAAAAAAACACGCAACTGTTTTATCAAGCCTTGACAATGTAAACAAGTCAAATAATTACCTTTTTAGACTTCTCAAAATGCTTTCTGCAGCTTGTTAGCCAAACGGTCCAGCTGCAGCTTCCTCTGTGATTCAGGAGGTGATTAGAGCCATTTTCAACAGCAATTTGCAGAATAAAATGATTAATCCGCCACAAAATAATTATTTTATATAGGCAGCATCCAGCGCAGAGCGCGTGGCAGCCAGTAGAACAAAGAATGGCATCCAGCTGTGAACACAGTGCATCTGATTTGCATCCACCACAAATCAGATGCAAAGCAGACATAATAAAAACGCTTTATTCGTGGCCAATCTGTATGTAGTCACTACAACTTATTTTAATTCGTGATGTGGACATGATGGGCACGCAAAATATCCATTTTACACACTGTCCCAGTCCGCTGCCAAGCCGCAAATCCCTGTCAGTTGCGGATATCAGCAGATGACGGCGAATATACAGTGCATAGATTGAGTATGTATATGTATGTATTGAGTATGTATTGAGTATGTAAGGCGGATGTCATCTGCAGCCAAAATTTTGTGCAGCTCAAAAATCCTGGAAACGGAAAAACATGCCTCTGCAGATAACTGCGGACGTGTGCGGGTGTCGACCGACTCATACAAGCATGTTTCACAGATATTGCAGATGTTAAGCGAATATGAGCCAATTTTGTGTGCAATTCATACGCAAATCCTCCTAAATGCCAGTGGGACCGGGCCCTAAAGACACGCAGGTTTGGTGAACTGGAAACCTTAAATTGACTGTTGGCTCAGAATGAGTTTATCTGTCTATATGTGGACGAGACTGACATTCTATCATGCGTTGTGTCTGCTGGGATAAGCCCCAGCACCCCCAACCCCAACCCCATCCCCCACACCGTGACCCTTGATTGGTGTAAGCATGTATAGAAAATAAATGAAGTTAAAAAAAACCTTTTAATGAGGACCAACCCTGTTGCATCGGGTGACCTTTGTGATCAACCGCTGGATTGTTAGTGGGGCTCCTGGCTTCACAAGCATCAATTAACAGGTCATGGACTGTTCCTGGTTACTGGATACATTGCCATAATTACAAAACAGCTGTGACTGAAACCCGGAGGTAGTCTTTCTTCTGCTCTCTCCTGGACTCACTGTTAGCTCATCACTGCACTGAGCGCCCCGCAACTGCAACTATGTGGGCAAATTGTAGATGAAATATACAACAGAATAAAAAACCAAATGTAGATTTAAACATTGAATAGAATGTTTGGCTGGGGATGGAACCAAAACACTTTGTCGCGTCAATACTTTACTGACAGTTAATTGAAAACACTGCTCTGGAGTATTGTGAAACCTGTTTTGACCATTAATAATTAATGCCACCAAATGATTGAAAACAAATGCATCATGTTTAAAGTCTACAGTTAGTGCAAGAAACTGGTTAAATTGAACAATTTAACATCACTTATTTGAGTTTTGTTTTCATGTGCAGCAGTGATTTTGGCTTTGAATATCTGGCAACACTGTGTCATTCTAGGTTGTATCTTAATGAAAACAATTTCTCATACAGTGTTTTCCTAATCCTTTACTTCCTGGTGAAATTTTAGTGGGCAGTGTCTCGTCCTCCCATTACTTTACTTGCCTCTGCAGCACTCATGTCCCTTGCAAAGCAAAGTAAATATGACTTGGGTATCAGCATTAATATAACTATGATGGTTGTGGAGAACCACCCATGTTACCCCTTTGTCTTAACTGATAACAGTGATTCAAACCCTACTCTTCCCTGGGGTCAGGAGGTCATGCATGGATCATTTGCATAGGTGCCGACAAAGGGTGATTGATGGGGAGAACAGCACACGTTCCACACATCCCTGCCGCAGTTAAAAGCTGGGATAAACTGAGCCTAACCAGCCATACAGACGAAGTAGGACCTGGTAGCAAGAGGCGACATTCCATCACGAATGACATCATGAGTGCAAGTAAAGAGGTCTTGGGAGGGAAATGATTAATTTTTGGACTTCATGAGGTGATTATTTCCAAATTTTTTTGGTTATATACCTGTTGGAAAAACTTTGTTACTATCTTTGCAAAAGAAAAAACATGAAGTCCTTGTTTGGTACACAGTAAGATGCAACAAGGAGCAAATGGCTTGCAGAAAAAACAAAACACGACTTTGTTACCGAGTGCATAAATTAACATTTCACTGTAAACTCAGCAATGCATTTTTATTCATGGCCACATCAACATAAGAGAGATTTGAATAGAGTTAGACTTTTTTTTGGACAGCCTTATCATAATCCATATGCATGCAGCGTGTGGGTGTAGATCCAGCACCTCATAAATCTCACATTCGGTGGTCTGTGCAGAACTTAAGACTCATCAAATTTTGATCGGCTCTCGTTCATGTGGGGCTCCTTAAATTGCCGTTTTGCTTTAAGAATTCCTGTGAGCCAGTTTCACAAAGTCGAGCGTAGCATGTGAAACGATGACACAAGTAAACGCTGACCTCATCACTCCTGTTGGCGGCGTGAATGATGAATGATGTGCTGAATGTACGTTGATGCTGAGGAAGAGGAACTCTGGTTCTCCACTTGAAAAAAGCTCTCACTCCTTTTTATACTTCACAAACTTTTTCCTCTCATTTCTCTAACAGTCTTTACACATCTTCAAAAACACACAATATGCTGGCAAGTTCTTACACTGGATTTTTGTTTTGCCACGATCACTATCTCACACTCCCTCTTGGTCTCTGTCACTCATTCTCTTGCTCTTGCACCCTTGTTCACTCTCTCACTCACTCTCAGGTCTCACACTCTTATAGCTGCTCTCACACTCCCTCTTGGTCTCTCTTGGTCTCTGTCACTCATTCTCTTGCTCTCACACCCTTGTTCACTTTGTCACTCATTCTCATGTCTCACGCTCTTGCAGCTGCCCTCATGCTCCCTCTTGGTCTCTCTCACTCATTCACTTACTCTCACACCCTTGTTCACTCTCTCACTCATTCTCATGTCTCGCACTCCTGCACTTGCTCTCACACTCCCTCTTGTTCTCTCTCACTCATTCTCTTGCTCTCACACCCTTGTTCACTTTGTCACTCATTCTCGTGTCTCACATTCTTGCAGCTACCCTCATGCTCCCTCTTGGTTTCTCTCACTCATTCACTTACTCTCATACCCTTGTTCACTCTCTCACTCATTCTCATGTCTCACACTCCTGCAGCTGCCCTCATGCTCCCTCTTGGTCTCTCTCACTCATTCTCTTGCTCTCACACCCTTGTTCACTCTCTCATTCATTCTCATGTCTCACACTCCTGCACCTGCTCTCACACTCCCTCTTGGTCTCTCTTGGTCTCTGTCACTCATTCTCTTGCTCTCACACCCTTGTTCACTTTGTCACTCATTCTCATGTCTCACACTCTTGCAGCTGCCCTCATGCTCCCTCTTGGTCTCTCTCACTCATTCACTTGCTCTCACACCCTTGTTCACTCTCTCACTCATTCTCATGTCTCACACTTCTGCAGCTGCCCTCATGCTCCCTCTTGGTCTCTCTCACTCATTCTCTTGCTCTCACACCCTTGTTCACTCTCTCACTCATTCTCATGTCTCACACTCCTGCACCTGCTCTTACATTCCCTCTTGGTCTCTCTCACTCATTCTCTTGCTCTCACACCCTTGTTCACTTTGTCACTCATTCTCATGTCTCACACTCTTGCAGCTGCCCTCATGCTCCCTCTTGGTCTCTCTCACTCATTCACTTGCTCTCACACCCTTGTTCACTTTGTCACTCATTCTCATGTCTCACACTCTTGCAGCTGCCCTCATGCTCACTCTTGGTCTCTCTCACTCATTCACTTGCTCTCACACCCTTGTTCACTCTCTCACTCATTCTCATGTCTCACACCCCTGCAGCTGCCCTCACACTCCCTCATGGGCTCTCTCACTCATTCTCATGTCTCACACTTCTGCAGCTGCCCTCATGCTCCCTCTTGGTCTCTCTCACTCATTCTCTTGCTCTCACACCCTTGTTCACTTTCTCACTCATTCTATTCTCATGTCTCACACTCCTGCAGCTGCCCTCACGTTCCCTCTTGGTCTCTCTCACTCTTTCTCTTTCTCGCACGCCCTTGTTCACTCTCTCTCTCATTCTTATGTCTCACACTCCTGCAGCTGCCTTCATGCTCCCTCTTGGTCTCTCTCACTCATTTTCTTGCTCTCACACTCTTGTTCACTCTCTCACTCATTCTTATGTCTCACACTCCTGCAGCTGCCCTCATGCTCCCTCTTGGTTTCTCTCTCTCATTCTCTTGCTCTTGCACACTTGTTCACTCTCTGATTCACTTTCATGTCTCACACTCCTGCAGCTGCCCTCATGCTTCTTCTTGGTCTCTCTCACTCATTCTCTTGCTCTCGCACCCTTGTTCACTCTCTGATTCACTTTCATGTCTCACACTCCTGCAGCTGCCCTCACACTCCCTCTTGGTTTCTCTCTCTCATTCTCTTGCTCTTGCACACTTGTTCACTCACTCATGCTCATGTCTCACACTCTTGCAGCTGCTCTCACACTCCCTCTTGGTTTCTCTCTCTCATTCTCTTGCTCTTGCACACTTGTTCACTCACTCATTCTCATGTCTCACACTCTTGCAGCTGCTCTCATGCTCCCTCTTGGTTTCTGTCTCTCATTCTCTTGCTCTTGCACACTCACTCACTTTCATGTCTCACACTCTTGCAAGCTGCTCTCACACTCCCCTCTTGGTCTCTCTCACTCATTTTCTTGCTCTCACACTCTTGTTCACTCTCTGATTCACTCTCATGTCTCACACTTTTGCAGCTGCGCTCATGCTCCCTCTCTGTCTCTCACACGATCACACTCACTCAGTCTCATTGTGCTTGCTCACTGTTGCTCTCACACTCACTCCTGCTTTTTGTGCGACCGTTGTTGCTCTCTTTCTTGCATTCCTGCACTTGCTTGTGGTCTCTCAAGCTCGCATTCTCTTGTGCTCATATTTGCTCTCACTTTCACACTGTCGGGCTCACTCTTTCTCTCTTGTTCCCTCTCTTGCTTGCTCTCACTTTCACTTTGTCTCTCACTTGCCCTCTTTAAATTAAGTCAAGGCTTTTTTTGCTCGAGAAAAAAAGCACCGAGGTAATGAGAACAGAAAAAAGCGTGTTTAAATAGATGTTTTTTCAAAAGCATGCTTGTTTCTGTTTGGTGTGGTTACCTTTGACCTCTGTTATGCACAACGTGCCATCTCAGAGCCTGTGGCAGGTCAGAGATGCTGCAGCGGGGCAGCGACTGTAAAAATGCTCTGACGTCTCCAGGCTAAGAGGAGAATTTCTTTGGCACAGATTGTGCTATTGAAGCTGTATTACTTTCTCTGATTTAAGCACAGATTGGAGCCTCTTCCATTTCCTCACATAGATCTTTCAAACCCCAGGATACCAACTGCAGGAAGGCAAAAAGGAGATTTTTTTTAAAAACAAAACATATATTTAGTTTTCCTTCTTTTATCTTTTAAGCTGTTTTCTCTTTTCTCTGGTGACAAATTTCTCCAGGGCCTGTGTGATTTTTATCCCCCGTCCCGTTTCTTGAAATAACCTGAGAACAGCTGTGACAGAGGCCGCAACACAGAAGAACAAGAAGAATTTATTTATTAGCAAGCAGATGACTTTCATATCTGTGGAGCTGTTTGAATTTTAAAATCATTTTCTGCCCTTGTTTGAAGAAACAATGATTACATCTCCCTTTAACACCAACAGGTTCACTACGTCTTTTCAAATCAAAACAGTTTTTCATAGAAATAATTTAATACAAAGTCAAAACACCCTCGAGACTATAATTACTCAAAGCATTCCTATTTAGAAAGGCACCCGTCACAGTGCATGCATATAAAAAGGTTACTACACTTAAAGGGGGAGAACTGTTGTGAAAGTGTCGTGACACGGACCCACAACAGGGGGCATTAATGAACGGACAATGGATAAGCCAAAAGTAACAATTTAATGTTGTGAATCGCACAACGACGTACAGACAATAACAATATGGTGGACTGTCAATCATACACCAGGTGACGTGTGGGCAGGCTCGACGATAGAAGACGCCTGGCGAGAGAAGAGCCGGATCCCCACACAGCTTCCACCACCAACGGAGCTGAAGAACACCGGAGCCGCCAAGCCCTGCGCCCCAGGTGGCCGCTGTCTTCAGCAGTCAGACCCGGTACTGCTGGCAGAAAACAGAGACAGTCCTGATGAGTGTGAGTTCGCAACTCAGTAATCCCACAGTCAGTGTTTAGTTAGGAGGGAGCACCTCCATCTCCAATCACACACTCGTGCAGCTCCTGTTTCACCACTTATCTGGTTTGGGGTGTGAGGTGAAGCCGTCGCAGATCACACCAAACGCCAATCCCACAGATAAGGACACACCAGGAAAACGGCTGCAAAGAAGTTCAGATTAATACTCAATGTTTTGAGTCAGCAGAGAAAGTTACTTGAATGGTATCTGATTTCTCGGCGAGGAGGTGGAGTTGCAGTCCGGCCTTTATGGTGATGGAGATGAGATGAATGAGTGACAGCTGGTGCTGAGGATGAGTGACAGCTGTCACTCCCAGTGGCTCCAGCGCCCTCTTGTGCTTGAAGCCTGCACTCCAAGCAGGGCGCCATCTGGTGGTGGTGGGCCAGCAGTACCTCCTCTTCAGCGGCCCACACAACAAGAACGTTTTGATTATTTTTGTTAATTGTTTGTCTTTTTTTTTTTGGACCACTATAAATTTGTTTGTTATTATTCAAATTAAGGATTCACAATCTTGTGTCACCAATATGATCAAAGTGTGTCTTTTGTGGAAACTGTTTAGTATTTTGATCAATATGGGTTAAAATGCAGCAACAAAACTCAATTACACAGCTTCTGTGGTAATATAATCGATAACCCCTGGGGGAGGCAGCGGAGGGAGAATTTGGGGCAACAGTCAATGTCAGCATCAAGGTGCTAAAGAAACCTGGTAGACTTTTAATTATAACTCAAAGTACCCCCCCCCCCCCCCAAAAGCCACAACAAACAAACAAACAGACATTTTATTATTGCACTATATGTATATGCATTTTTACTTGTTTTTACTTGGTAGGAAATTCAGAGTTCCTAATTTACATCAAATGTAGCATAACCTTCAAACCTTGTGCATGCACACATGGTTCCTTCATGTTGTCTGCAAGAGCTACTGGAGCAAATTTGTTTGTTTTTTTTTGCCACTCAATCCATAATTAATTAGCTATAATTTAACAGTATAGAAATAAAGGTTCTTTACAATAACTACATTTCAACATGAAGTAAATTTTGTTCATTTTGTTGAAAATTGACAGAAACTCTACCTTGACAGACTGAGCTGTCAACAGTCAGTTTGGTCTAGAGATACCAGGGTTACTTTCCTTGTGTGTTTTCATGCCTCCCTGCTATACTTACATTTGTTTATTTTACATTTAGGTTATTTAACATTTATAGGTGTTTATTTAGTTATTTATTGTTGTTGTTCTTTTGTTTTAATGAACATATGGGTGAGATGCCAACCTAAATTTTTGTTGTACTTGTACAATGACAATGATTCTTTTTCGTTCCATTCTGTTCTAAACTTGGGTGTTTCCCAGTTCTTGACTGGCTGAACACACCTGAATCAGTTTAAGTAGCTGTTTTTGGAGCAGCAAACATGCATAGCGGGTTCTCTCCAAGAGTAGGCTTGGGAACCCACAATCTGGATTTTTGCATATAGCTCTTTGAAGTGATTTATATTATGAATTGGCTCCTATAAAAATGAATTGACTTGATAATTTGAGTTAGTTTGAATGTGAATGTTCAACTGGAGACACCAAACAGTATTTAATTAGTCTTATAAAAGAAAGGTAACCCTATGAACTTCACATAACAATATACTCTTGTACAGGCCTTTTTAAAATTTTCACCCACTCACATGCATTTTTGCTGTCCAAGCTGTCGGGAATATCACTTTGACAGAAGAGGTGTCTGGGTGAATGTGGCCTCCTGATTTTTTTGTCTTCAGACTTCAAACATCATGCCACAGAAGCTAAAGATGTTTTATGTTGCGTTTCTGTGCAACATTAATCCTTTCAACCTAAAGTTAAATTTGCACATGATTGCGCACGATTGATGTTGCTGCTGTCCGTCTGTTTTCTTCTTTTTGTTCCAGGTGTGTTTGTCTGATTGGTGGGCCTGTAATATTTGTAATTTGTTCTTTTTTTCTGTCTTTTGTTCAGTTTAGATCTCCTGCTATTCACAAACATTTTCATATCAGCCAGCTGGCAAACGTATCGGGGACTGAACTGCACAAACCTTTTGTCAATTAGAGCTGAGTAACGCCGGGGGAAATTAGCGGCGCTCCACAGCCAAGTGTGCACGCGGGCTGATAGATGGGAGGGGGTGTGGCCTGGGTTTGTGTGTGCTGATGTGAAACGGAGTGTATGAGTGGGTGGGCGTTGTGTTTGCATAGGTTTGATTGAGGTCAGAGGTCATGTGCGTGTTTGGTGTGTGTTGAAAAGTGAGTCTGTCGTTTCTCTGATTTATCTAATTGCCTGAGTTTGGGAGTTGACGAGACACAAATTGTGTTCTGAGTGTTGGATGTGCGACTGTTTTGTGTGTGTGTGTGTGTGTGTGTGTGTGAGAGAGACGTTCAATGTGTTCGGTTTTTGATGCTCGTTTGCTGTTGATCTGTCACTATCTGCCTTTGTTTCCATTACGTTTTATCTCTGTGGCATTCAGTTATGACATGATACATTGTATCCAAGCCTCCTCCGTCTGGTCCTCTTTATGAAGCTTTCTGCAAAAACTCCCAAATTCACTCTCATCGTTTGAAACGGAGACGATGCCCATAAATCTATTTCTACCCCAGCAGGATGTCAGTGAGCTCTGACAAGAGAATGATTGCAGTTTCTTTCATGGAATGTTTTTTTTTTTTCTGCTGTATCAGTTTGTGCATCTGGTCTGTGCATCAGAGAATATTGAGAAAATGATGCAGAGATTCACGTCAGACTTTTATTTGCACTGACACTAATACGTGACTTCAAATAAAACGAGCATGTTCCCTGTGGGGATCCACGGGGTTCCAGATCGGGTAGTGTTTATAAAATAGGTAGCTGACATTTTTCAAGGGTGGTAATAAATTATGGAAAGATTCTGTAATGATTTTAACTGAAAGTGCAGGAAATTAAAATGAGAAAGTTTTGTGAATAATTGTATTTATTATTTGGCACATTTAGTTGATGTCATATTTTACGACGGGCAAGGTTGAGATATTTCCTTTGTTCAGAGTTTGTCTGGTTACTCAGGACTGATTAATGGTGATGTCAACATCCATTGTTCACTGTTTTACCTAATATTCCTAATTTCTTCAAAAATATTTGTCCTATCAACTTTCTGTTTTTGCAGCGGTCATCCTTGACTGAAAATACATAAACATACCAAACTGCAAATGTCAGCTCTCCCCGGTTTCTCCATGATCAAAGTTGCACACACACATACGTGTACACAGAGGCAACTTGGCTTTTAGTATATAAATGTCAATACTTCAATGATGATGTTATCTGGGACACTGGTTCATTGAGATGATGCGTGTTACAACTGACAGGCTGTAACCGGGTGATTGTCAGGTCAGGGAGCACACGCGGGTGGCACACGTCGCTGCTCTCGCCACACTGTAGAACTGTCATGGGTCCTGGTTGGCGACCACCCAGACAGACATCCAGTCTGTACCACCGTTGAAATGACTTGTAAACATCATTAGTCAATTAGTTGGGTACCATTAGTCATCAAATAGTTGATGACTAATCTTGACTATGAATGAATAAGGTCAAATTGACTTTAATTAACGCTACAGTATGTACAACCCCAATTCCATGAAGTTTGAGACGTTGTGTAAAATGTAAATAAAACAGAAGACAATGATTTGCAAATCCTCTTCACCTATATTCAATTGAATACACCACAAAGAACAAGATATTTAATGTTCAAGACTGATTAACTTTATTGTTTATGTGCAAATATTTTCTCATTTTTGAAATGGATGCCTGCGACACTTTTCAAAAAGGTGGGACAGTGTTTCCGTAGGCGACAAAATAAGCCCTTCATATTTATATGGGAGCAGGCTCCCTCATGGAGGCTGTCATGCTGCATTGACATGTTAATGTAGTAGCCCAAAAGGGACATATTTACACCACCTTTTGTGTTTTAGGGCCCTGTCCCACTGGCGTTTAGGAGGGTTTTGCGTATGGACTGCGCACAAAATTGGCCCATATTCGCCAAAATCCGCAATATCCGTGTAACATGGCCTGTATGAGTCGGCAGTCATCCGAACACGCCTGTGATCATCCGCAGAGGCACACATGTCTGCAGCCAGGATTTTTGAGCTGTTCAAAAATCTGGATGTGGATAACATCCGCCTTACATACTCCATATATACTCAATTCATACACAATACATACTCACTCTATGCGCTGTATATCTGCCGTTAATCGCTGATATCCGCAACTGACGGGGATTTGCGGCTTGACGGCGGACTGGGACAGTGTGTAAAACAGATATATTGCGCACCCATCATGTCCACATCACAAACTAAAATATGTTGTAGCGAATGCATACAAACTGGCCACGAATAAAGCGTTTTTATTACATCTGCTTTGCAGCTGATTTGCGGACAATCTGTGAATGCATAACAAACACGTCATGTAAACCCAAAGTGTGGCAGGAAAGCGAACTACCTGCCAGTCAGTGCCGTCCAGCTGTGTAGATCCACAAAGACGTAATAGCTGCTGCAGTCCAGGACTTTTATTTAACACCAACAAAAGGAAAAGTTGCTGTTTTAGCCACAACTCACTCAAAAAACAAACAAACAAACAAAAAAAAACACTGTCTCACACCCCGAGCGGCTTCCCCCCTCCTGCTCCCCAAACTCATGTACAGTTAACCCTCGCATGACAAAATGAACATTGACTCTGTGATCAACTTGTCCAAGTCCAGCAAATGGTCCAGAGGCTGTATTGTTGGTGTGAATAGTGATGCCGAAAGGAGTAAGTGCGCTTCTTTTATGACCGCATTGCAGATGCCGTGTACGCGCAACACGTGTGCGATGCATTCATAATACACCCGTAATACTGCCGTGATAATCTCAATGTGTCAGATCAGTTTCCTCACTACATGCGTTATATAACCGTGATTGTTCATCATATATTTGCTATATATTATTAACATAGCCGTAATTCATACTGGGACATTTGTCATTTTTGGCCATTTTTGTTGTGGACGACATCGAACGCCTGCAATTTGTATACTCAATTCATACGCAATTAATCATCTCCCCAGTGGGACAGGGCCCTTACAGAGGACCTGGAAGGCAAAAGAAAAAACAGCAATCCTTGGTTGCTGCTGGTTGCTAGTTCATGCTAACACGTTTGAGAACCCCTACGCAGAATCATACACATTGTTAATCACAAGGGAAGGCAAGCAAGCATGAAAACATGGAGGGGACCAAAATCGTGACTGATGACAGCATAATGCAGCCTCATCACTAGATGGCACTAAATCCTCCACACTGTAGCTTTAGGCACATTCTCATGCTTGGTGCAAATGCAGCTTGGTTTATGAAATGACAGAATGTTGAGGCTCTGATTGACAGCGAGAAAGGGATTATGAATCCACTTTGTGGGAAAATAAAACTGTGAAGCGCAACAGCATAATGCAGTCTGCACCCTCACCATGAGACAATACTGAATTATACATACTGTAGCTTTAAACATGAAGCAGCTACAGTCATACAAATTAAAAATGCAACATTAACACAGTGAACTATGTAAAACAGTCTGTGGTTCTACTATGTGCAAGATGCAACTTCTTGAATGCTGCAAAAATATATCCAATGAGTCTGCAAAGATCACAGCATCGCACACAAAGCCAAAGTCTGTGAGCCTTTCCTCACTGATAAAGGCACTCAGGTCACTGGAACCCATTAGCTGACCGAACACCTGGTCTGTGTAAGCATTGAGCAGAGTTTGATCTAGAATAGATCCCCGATGAATGCCATACTTCACTGAGAAGATGACAGTGCCACACTCTGCACAGCACTCACAGTACCTGATAAGGGGGTAGAATCAAACTCTGTATTATCAAAATTCTCAGCTGCCTAAATCCTTTTGTAAAGTACTGCAAATCTGGATAAGGATAAAACTCTGAAGCAGTAAAACATACATTCAGACGGGGTAACTTTACTTAAATTGTATCAAACAGTGCTGCAAAAATTCAATAATGTTGTGAATCCTGGTGCTAAAATCCTGGATTGTTCAGTCTTGGCAGAGGTCTGCACACTTGTAGTTGTGGTGTTTAGAGATGTGTCATTTTAGGTCTTGTAGCTGAGTTTGTGGTGCTAGTGTGGGCTCAGTTTTGGGGACTTGCCAGTAGTTTAACAGAACACTGTGTTTTCTGCCCAACAAGTAAACCATGTGAACCACAATTAAATGGTGTGTCACATTCAACTATTTCTAATTGAAAGCGAGGCCAAGCTGTGATGATGCTGTGTGGCAGCACCTCATTGGGAGGGTACAGAGCTTAAGTGCTCCACAGGTACATAATGTGCACAGAAGAAAAAGTGAAAATAAGTAGGCAAAGAGTTTTCTAAATGTATCACAGAGCCTCAATGTTAGATGTATTCAAATCTTAGTCTTTATCACCCTTAGATCTCCCACAGACAGCATTACCATGACAACCCTAAGAATTCCCTGCGTGAAAAAGAAATATGCAGCCACTTAGGGCTGTTCCAATGTTCCTGAGCTGCAGCTTTGCACGTTAGACACTCAACCAAGATCCACATCACCAAGATGGCTGTTAAAATTGATGTGAAAATTTTGTACTTGGTACTACTGTGTGTGGTTGTATTAGATAAGGAATTGTTTTTTTCCCTGAGTCTCAAAATCTGTCTCCATGTAATATTACGTACATATGCTGTATGCAAATGATAATGACCACAGGTTAGTGCGATGACACTTTTTAAACAAAACTTATATTCACAGTTCATTTTGGGATGTAACGATGCATCACGTATCACGGCATCGTGATGATCATATCATGGGGCCTGTATAGAATTGTATATTTTTAAAATGAGCATCATGATACCATGAAGAGTCAATCGCACCGAAGCAATACTGATGTCTTGCAGAAGAATAATAAATTATTTGTAAACTATCCAAAGGGATATGATATCAAGGTTTACAATTTATTACTCAGAATATTTTCTCTTTTTAAATTTAAAATATTACTATGATACTTTCATATAATCATGTGAACAGTGTATCTTGATAGTATTGTATCAACGAGCTAGTGTATTGTTCCACACTACAATGCACGTCTCCATACACTTTTTGGGGGTCCATTCTCCATGCGTGATTACCGTGTTAGTTGATGATGATTTGGTTCGGGAGCAGGTTTAACACTGTTTATACTTCATGACTAACACTGAAAACTGTTGTCTACATGATGAAAATATGGTTATTTAAATGAGATCAGATTATTTGTTTCAGGAATTTGCCCCAAACCACTGTGATTGGGGCAGTGAGAGGAACCACTTCAGTCAAAAATATGATGTTGTTGATGATAATAATAATAATTCAGATTTTTAAACCCCATTCAAACTTTTGTGGATAAGCATCCTGGAAGCTCACTGTCTGAGTTCTTGTACTGGTTATGGGTTCTGTTTTAAGTTATATCTTGACATTGTTCAGTTTCCGGCATTATCCTCCATGCGTGATTATTGTTCTTCAAGTTAAAGTTAAACCTTACTTGTGTGAAATGCCTCGAGGCAGCTTTGCTATGATTTGGCACTATATAAATTAAATAAAAATTAAGTTAAATTCTTTAGTGTGGTTCATTTTTCCCCATGGTACATATTCTCTGGCACTTTTAGTTTGACGTTTCTTCCACATTCATTTTGTGGAGCTAAACTTCATGTTTCTGGCTTTCTGGTGTCACATGCTCCCACACATCTGCATTTGATTGTTTGGTTGCCTGTTTAAACCACTGTTAGAGCATTCCCAGTTTACCAGATTGTGCTTATTTTCAGTGTTTTTGTCTTCCTTTTGCAGACTTTCACTGTCATCTCGTATTCCTGATTTTTGTCTGCCGTTTTGGATTGATCTCTTGGTATGAGAACTTTTTGCCAACACTCTGCTGCCTCCCTTAGAAAGACGGTTACCTGTTGGACTAATTACCACCTACCGCATGCCTAAGACCAAGTCTGTTGCCAGTTATTTCACACTAGGTTTTCGTGAACAGTAAATTCACTTTTGCTTGTTTTGCCGTTGTGGTTCTCTGCGTTGGTGTCCATTGTCAAACCGCTACAGTCCTTAACTTTGGAAGCCTTGATGGGTCTGTGAGGGTGTCTGTGATGAACTAGTTATGCTGTTGTTGTGCTGTGATTTTGTTTTAACTCTGGCAAGATTTTTCACATGTTCAAAAATGTATTTGTCCTTTTGTAACTTTTGACATACTTTGGTAATCCTTTGCATTTCCTTGAGGCTGTGACATTGTCGTACCCGCAGTAACATCACGATAAAGTTTTAGTAATACTGCAGGTGTGTGCTGTCATTGTTTTTGCACAGGTCACATGGTACACGTTACATCATCAAACCGCCTAGACAGCTGTGATCACGCACCAATTTGTCACGTGATAAACCATAACCTTATCCATGTAAGTGAAAGGACCTTGCCAGGTCTTTGGTGTGTGGGTACCTGCTCCAGTTATTAAGGAATAAATAATAACTGCATATAAATGATGAGATCATTAATGCAGTGGGAACACAAAGGTTACAACAGTAATCAGCTAAAAAGGACACACATTGTTACTCTTCATTGGTTTCTTCTTTTGAATTTTATTGTCCTCCTTTTCTCTTACTCTGAATGACTTAAATGTCTTTATCAGTTTTATATTGTTGATCAATTAGATTTTCATGGCTGTCCTTTAAGCTGTTAGGTAATTCTAATTGGAGGAGGATACTTGGGCTTTTAATTTGATGGCTGCTTTCTTGGTTTTGCAGCACTTTCTGTGATAGTGTTAGTAAATTCTGCACAGCAGCTGTTGCTCTCCTGAGGTGAAAAGTGGTGCATTTTTGCTCACCATTTCTTCATAAAAGGAGTTACAGATCGTGGTTTCCAGGGTTCAGTATAACATATATATCTTAAGCAGATCTCCCATTGCTGATTTCTGAAATGCAGTTCTTTACTATAGTGGCTAAAAACAAACCAACAAACAAACAATCGTATACCCAATCAGGGCATGATATCATGAGTAATGATCAGATTTATAATTTGCACAGATAAGGGGTGATGCACAACTTTTACTTTAAATTTTAAAAATGGCTTTGGTTATTATTTTATTACTGCATCTTGAAATAAATCATTTCAGCCTGACTGTGGATTTGAATGCACAGTCATTTTGACACAAAGTTAAAATTACAGGCTGAAATTAAATATAATGCAGGTTCTTTTCTGTTTTTTGGGCAGAGTGATTTCATTGACCTGAGAGAGCAGCAATTGTGCGCAGTGATGTGCAGTAGCTGTGCAGTAGCTGTGCACCGGGGGAGCGGTGGAAGATTAGCGTAGCTTGGCAAGAAGCATGGCGGCCTGGTCGGACACATGGCAGCCCAGTCAGATGCACATGAGGTGGGTTGGAGTTCCTACTGGACACAAGCCTCGAGTGTCCTCGGCCCCACTGTGAAGGGGTTTGCCAGGAGAGATCTTGGTATGAGGATGTTTCAAAAGAAACAAACCCCAGCTAAAACCTCCACAAAGTGCCTAGGCACCAGGGCGTATGAAGGAAAATGGTTGGCAACTTCTCCAGTGCTGCGGGGAGAACATCTCTTCTGTAGCAGCACTCAGCTGGGTCATCCACCAGATCAGCGGTGTCACCCACCAGATAGTTCTGATCCTGCACCCCAGCAACAACACCATCAAAGGGCTAAAAGAATCCAGTGAAACTGCATCATTGTAAATTGGTCCATTGGGGAGAGAAGAAAAAGATCTCTCACTGCTTCGCTTACTCAAACATGAGAAGTGGGGCAGGAGATCAAAGGCAGTATTGAGGAGAGGAAAGGTCACCATCTTGAAGAGAACCCCTCAGATACAAAGTCAGTAATGTTAAGGGTGCAGCTTAGACCCCGGGTCTGGGGCCCACTGCACTCTTGTAGAAGGAAATTCAAGGCAAATGAAAAAAAAAAAATGCACAGCATCATGCTAAGGACCACGACTCCTCTCACTGCTCTGGCAAAAGTACTGTGGAGATTTCTGCATTGGCTGTATAGAGTATTTCACACCATTGTGTCTATTTATTTGCACAGGTGGCACTGCTATTTTTTTTGTCAGTGCTTCTTGAAATAAATAGTCCACTTGAATGTGGATTGGGCAGCTCAGTTATGTTGATGATGCCATGCTACAGTCTAAACTAAAATTAAAATACAGTGCAGATTATGTTCTTTGAGAAGGGAGCCCAGTGATCAGTGTGTGTGCTGTTGAAAGACTAACCATTTCCTGATTTATTTAAATCTCCTGGAAATACAATGTCCATACATAATCCCATAAAAGGCATGCCACCCTCTTCAGAAGAAGACACTTTTTAAAAGATGTTATCAAATACATGTTAGCTTTGTGAGGTGTTGTTATAACCACAGACAGCACTGATGGAAGCACATGGTGCTGCATTTAAAGCCATTTGTAATCGACAGCGATCTGGTGGTAATTGTGTGACACACACATTTAGACTGCTGTTGTGGACAATCACACCTGATTACCTCATATTTGGAATGAGAGTGTCAATCTGGACCAAAACTGGCAGTGGGAGACCGGCCTTAGTCAAAATCCAATAGCTGTCAGTGTTGTAGCTAGAGCACAGTCTCCCTCACCGACAGCAGTCTTGTGTTTAAGGGAAACTCTTGTGTATTTGCAAATGGATGACGCTTAAGATTGATATGACTTTACTGCATTAAAATCAGCTTATGGGAAATGCACCGTCTTTCTTGAGTGTGGATATATTGGATGCAGGTGTATTTCAGAGGTGCATAAATGGTTAAATTTTGCAGAGTTGAATATGACTGAGCTTTCACGTAGTCCGCCAGTCCTTGTCCGTGCAAGTAGAAAGTCGTGCTCACATGTTTTAACCTTTATCTGCAGACATTAATGCTTTTGCAGTTGAGGTTTGTCTAAATAAGTGGTATTGCGTTTGCATTACAACTGGCCAAATTACGGACATTTACCTGGAAATGGCTGACAACCACTGAGGCAGAATGCTTTGCCATAGCAACAAGGGAAAGCAGCATTACTGAGGAGACTGTTTAAAAAAATAAAAAGCCTCTAAACTACAGATTTAGAGAAGCAAATAGAAATTTTGGAGGAGTCAAAACACTTAGATTTTATCTGTGCAATTCACACAAAAAATTGAGAGACGCAATTTCAGCCGTGCTCCGAGATAAAATCAGAGCAGCATATCAGGCAAGCGCTCACATGCCCACCACACTCACACACCAGCATGATGATGTCAGGACCGAAGTCACATCATTGTGGAGAGAAAACAGGCCCGAATCTCATCACAGAATCCTGAAATGAGATACCAGCCGGGGCCTTTCTTTTATATAGAAGTCAATATATCATTCATCCATTCCTGCCTTCTTCCTCTCTAAATTCTATTAAGTCCCACATATGTCCCCTGGAATCAGGACTGGATCACCAGGGAGATGGTTGGAGGAGAGAGGGAGACAGCTGAGAGTGAGAGAGAGCTGTGGACCTTACGGAGTGCTTTGTGCTTCAGTCACAAAGAACTCAGTCAAGGACATGCCGAGATGTGAAAATTCAAACTATCACACGCGGGAGTTTGGATCAGCTGTGAGGCCACATCTGTATGCGTGTTGCACAAACTTATGACAACCATTACGGCTACAGTACGTGGGAATTTAAACCGCCGCTGCTCTGACCCAGCAGACGCACTGCTTACTTCTGCTATCCCCACAGGAAGAAACAAAAGTGATGGCGTCCTTAACTCTGCAGCTCATCACACGGCAGTGTGACTCACCCACTCCCCCCCCCCAACTCACTCCATCTATACAGTTGCCAACTCAGCTATTTAGCTCACGTCTGCCCTCTCTGACCATGCACGGTCTCACCCTCCTTCCTTCTCTCCCCCGCCCTCCCCTCTCCTCTGCTCTGCTACAGCTCTTCACATGCTCACACGTTCGTGCACACACACACACACACACACACACACACACACACACACACCACCACCACACCCACACACACACACAACACACACACACACACACACACACAACACACACAAACACCAGTTTTCTCTAGTTTTTTATACTTAATCAGAATGCCAAGAAAAGGCAGGTGTGGTGGCCAAGTGGGTAGTGCGCTTGGCTTCGGTGCGGAAAGCTCCCCACCCCTGCCACATTTCTCCATGTAATGTGGAGTTGCGTCAGGAAGGGCATCTGGTGTAAAACCTGTGCCAATTCAACATGCAGATCCACCTGGGATATGCTGTGGGCCAACCCTGAGTGAAAACAAGGGAACAACCGAAGGGTCTTACTATCAGTATGTTGGAAAAAGACTAAACTGAAAATTTCCAAGTGTTTATAGAATTTTTTGCCTATTTTATTATGAATGTAGTATATTGAAGAAAGTAAAAAGAGCTTTATCAGATTGAGAAAAAATCTGATTATAGCACAGTGCACATTTCCACAACAGAGGAGATAATAATCCGGGAATAATGACATTGATCAATGGGACATTTTTGTACAGCAATGCAATAGTTGTGGCATTTATATTGCTTAGACCTTCATGTTTGCTACTTGTTACTGTGAATTATTTAATACTTGGAATGTTTTTGTTATTTTTACAGCATCTTTACTTATAATTTTGCAATCAGTATGCTTATTATCACATACACAACCTCAGTCATTCATACAGATATTCTCCAGTATATGTACTATAAATGTTATAGGTGTCAAAGTGATTCCAGAAAGGGCCAAGAGGGCGCAAGTTTTCTTTGCAGCCACCCACTCCACCAAGTGTTTTCCTCGATTAATATCGCTTTGGGCAGATGGGAAGAGTTCATCAATGAATTCACGCAGTGAAGTGGGTGGTTGCAAAGAAAACCTGCAGGCCCTTTGTGAAATCACTGCAGACCTATGATATATATGTGATATCAAGCATATATGTACTGGATGTGTGCATGAGTATCTGTGAAGAAGAATGCTTGTATTTGATAATAAGCATATTGCATGCAAGAGGAGATTACATGTATGGAAGGAGAATATAAAGGTGATATGGAGAATGTCCATTCAGTGTGAGTTAATAAAACATGCATATGAAGAACAGAATATGTTTGAGAGAGAGAAGAATATATTGTATATGTGAGAATGCAGGGATGTGAAGAATATCTATAGGTTACAAAGTATGTGTCAGAATCTATGGATGCATGTGAGAGGGTGAACGTATGCATGTGCTTGAGAATGCATATATGTGAAGGAAAATATGTATGAGCTAGAATGGAAGTGAAGGAGAGTATATGCATATGAGAGTTTGAGTGTACGTGAGTAGAAGAATGTGTGTGACATAAGAATATAATGCATGTATCTTTGATAATACATGCATTTGAAGGAGTACATGTGTATGTGAGAGTTAGAAAGTATCCATGTGAGAGTGAGAATATACAGTGTGATTGAATGAGAATATATGTTTGTATTCGTGTGTGTGTGTGTGTGTGTGTGAGAGAGAGAGAGAGAGACAGAGAGCGTGTACACATATGAAGATGAATGCAGTATATATGTGAAAGAATATAAACGTGAGTAAATGTATGCAGGGGTGAGAATAGTGTATGTGAGAGTGAGCATGCATGTATGCATGACCCTGCTATATGTGCCAGTGTTGCACTGTGCTTAACATGCAAATTTAACATAAGAGCATTGTGATCAGCAAAAGGTCCTGAAGCCAATCATGGTAATGAGGTCCTTTGGGATTTGTGCATGTGTGCTTGTGTTTGCTTGGATCTGTGATCGTGTGTGTGTGCACGTGACAACGGTATGCCTGTGACGGCTGACTGTTTGTTCACATTTCTACAATTAGAACTGAGTGACTGTGGGAAATTTGGCTTCTCTTCCATCCTCAAAGCCCTTTGATGTTTGCAGCCAGCAGCTGTGTTTCGCAGAACTGTCAGCCAATCGGAAACCAGCTTTCAGTGGCATTTTTTTTACTTTGGCTTAGCACTGTTTTATACAAAAGCCTGGACTGTGAAGTTGGTGACACAGTCATTTAATGTTCAGATGATAAAATGGAGCAGGAAGCAGTGTCGAATGCAGATTTAGTGGTTTTCTGTGTCCTACACGTAACCTTTCACTGATTTGGCAATGATCACCTGTATGTGTGTGTGTGTGCGTGTGCGAATGTGTGTGTGTGTGTATGTGCATAAAGAGGGATCCACATATGCATGAAATTGCACAAAGTTTCCCTTGTATATTGTTGAAATGGCTAAAATGGGAAATCTTAAAATGTTACACTTGTGTACAACTCCAGACTACTTCTTCCAAGCTTTTGCTTTGACGGTACCACTGCAAGAAACAACAGATCCAGATGTGGTAGGCTGGATAGATGATTAAATATGGAGCGTTTTAAGTCTCAAATAGTATGACCTTTTTATTCTGATAAAACCTTACGTATTATATTTATGACCCCCAACAGCTAATAAACTAACCCTAGATTTATAAATAAGAGCAACACCCCTACCTGCTTGCATCACAAGGGACGTGACTAAATGGGTACGCCGGCCTCATTTAAGGGAAGGACAGCTGTAAGTTTAAGCCAGGTTTCAAATAACCCAAGTGGTGATCTGTAATTAGATCATTATTCAGCAGTGATTTTGAGGACAGGGATCTTAATATAACCCACACTAAGGACCTCAGTGGGATTGGTAGTTACACTGTTTGTCATCTGTTTCCTCTGCTACCAGTTTAAAAGGGGGGTTTCCCTGATTTTCAGAGGTTAATGTGTAATTTGTGGGGAGAGAACTCAGAAGGCTCTCCAAAACTGACAGGAAAGGGACTTCAATTTTAGATATGTTGAAAGGTGCTTTCACTAAACAGAAAGTTGCTCCAACAGCTTGCAAGCTGATCACACAGCGCTCTGCTCGCACTGTGCTATCTGAAACAGTATGTCTAAAAGTAAAACTGTGTTTTGTCTGTGTAACGTGGCAAGCAAAAGAACAGTATGCATCATGATGTTCCAGAGGAGATATGAAGTTATCAAACAGACTGAGAACATGGCCACGAGACATACTGCCCAACAGGACTGGATGTGTGTCCTGACGGGGGTTTGAACCCACAATCTGTTGTTCCAAAGGCAGTAATTCTACCACTACACTATCCACCTGCTACCAGACCTGTAGAGGGAGGGGTCTACCACAGCCAACAGGACCCAAGTTACCAGCCTGTGCAAATGTGCCCCAGAGATGGCGGTTGCAAGAGCAAGTGTTTCTCAGCTGGCTTGTTTGACTTGACCACAGCTGAGGCCTTTTTATAGCCAGTTCTAAAATGTTGCTTCTGTTGTGTTGCTAGAGGGCAGCTGGGGAGAAAAAAAAAGAAAACCCAGGGGGGATAAACTGTATCACATTATTGTTAATTATTAGCAGCGGTCCTGATGTGCTGCTGATGAACACCTGATTTAATTATCCTTGAAGAGTTTTCCTTATCATGCTTATCTTGGAGCTGAGGTGTCCAGAGTGCACAGGAATCAGGAAGTAGCTTTTCAAAGTGCAATTTTCCTGCTTGAGAGTCTGCAGCTGCATTTATCAAAGTGGTCCAAATTGCTTTTAAGATTTGAAACAGAGATAAGAAAGTAAATTATGTACAGATAAGGAGTCATTTAAGGAGTGACAGGAGGAATCTTGCAGAATTGGATGTATGATATCAGTACTGTGGAATATTTTGGGTTCAAAATGTGACTGATTGGTATTAGTTTTATATATGAGTCCAGAATTGCTGAAGTCTCTGGGTGCTGAAGGATTATCTTGGATGAGACGTCTCTTCAATATTGCATTGAGATCTGGGACAGTGTCTAAGGAGTGGCAAACTGGGGTGGTCGTACCCATATTAAAAAGGGGACCAGAGAATGTGGGCCAACTACAGGAGCATCACACTACTCAGCCTCCCTGGTAAAGTCTACTCCAGGGTGTTAGAAAGGAGGGTTCAGCTGATAGTCGAACCTCTGATTGAAGAGGAACAATGCAGGTTCCGTCCTGGATGTGGAACAACCAACCAGCTCTTCAGTCCACAGGGCTCCTGGAGGGGGCCTGGGAGTATGCCCATCCAGTCTATATGTGTTTTGTGGACTTGAAGAAGACATATGATCGGGTTACTCCGGGAGATACTGTGGGAGATGCGCAGGAGTATGGCGTGAGGGGGTCCCTTCTCAGGGCCATCTAATCTCTATACGCAAAATGAAACCTCGGCAGTAAGTCAGACTCGTTTCAGATGGGGGTTGGCCAGCGGCAGGGCTGCACCTTGTCACCAGTCTTGGTTGTGATATTCATGGACAGGATATCAAGGTGTAGTCGGGGGGAGGAGGGTCTTCAATTTGGTGGCCTGAGGGTCTCATCACTGCTTTTTGCAGATGATGTGGTCCTGTTGGCTTCATCGGCCTGTGACCTCCAGCACTCACTGGGTCGGTTCGCAGCTGAGAGTGAAGCGATTGGGATGATCAGCACCTGGTTCTCAGCAGGAAACTGGATCTGATGGATTACTTCGGGTAGGGAGTGAAGGCTTGCCTCAAGTGAAGGCATTCAAGTACCTTGGGGTCTTGTTCATGAGTGAAGGGACAATGGAGCATGAGATTATCCAGAAAATCACTATTGCAGCAGGGACTGTGTTGCATTCGCTTTACCATACTGTTGTGACAAAAAGAGAGCTGAGCCAAAAGGTGAAGCTCTCGACCTACTGGTCAATCTTCGTCCCTACTCTCACCTATGGTCATGAGGGTTGGGTCATGACCGAAAGAACTAGATTTTGGGTACAAGTAGCCTAATTGGGATTCCTTAGGAGGGTGGCTGGTGTCTCCCATACAGATAAGGTGAGAGGCTCAATCATTTGTGAGGAGTTCTGAGTAGAGCCGCTGCTCCTTCACATTGAAAAGAACCAGCTGAGGTGGTTCCGACGTCTGGTAAGGATGCCTTCTGGGCACCTCCCTAGGGAGATGTTCCAGGCATGTCCAGCTGGGAGGAGACATCGGGGAAGACCCAGGACTAGGTGGAAAGATTAAATCTCCCCACTGGCCTGGAACGTCCATCTGGTTAATGTGGCCCGGGAAAGGGAAGATTGGGGTCTCCTACTGGAGCTGTTGCTCATGTGACCTGATCCCGGTTGAAGATGAGACAGTAATTATGACTCCCTTATTCATTTATATTTCAGACAATACCAAACCATTTCTCCTGCTTTATGAAATTTATCTTATTAGTTTTGAGTAATTTTGTTTCAAATCTGCTAGTATGCTGTTACTGCTACATTTCCCTCTGCTGGAGAACATTAGAGGCTTGACTGGATGCAGCACTCCTCTCAATCCGTTGGCATGAAGAAATATACTGTAATATGATGAAATGTGAAGGAATATGTAGAACTGTCTTGATGATGCAAGTGACACAATCGCAGAGTTACATCAAGGTTTTTATAGGCTACATCACATGATGTCTCAAACGATGAGTTGAAGATCAGCTGCGCCACTGGTCTGCGGAGTGTACTACCAATGTACCCGCCCTCTGATGGTGAAAGTTGAACTACACCCAATAAGTCAGTGGACCATTGCCATACATCACCTTCTGCTGAGCGCCATTGACCTGCATTGAAGACAGACAGTTTAGACCCCTGGACTGAGACTTCTCTGGTATTTCAGAGAGATTTTTGAGAATCTGCTATATTGGCCAGCGTCAATCCCCCTGGATGCGATGCAAGCCTGACTCGGGTTACTTGAGGGTTACGACGAGCCGACAATAGTCAAATGTAAATCCCAGCCAAGTCAACAAAACAAGACAATGCAGACAAAGTGAATGGTAAATGGACTGCATTTATATAGCGCTTTTCCATCTGCATCAGACACTCAAAGCGCTATACAAATAATGCCTCACATTCACCTCGATGTCAGGGTGCTGCCATACAAGGCACTCACTACTAGGGATGGGTATTGAGAACCGGTTCCTTTCGGGTATTGTTAAGAAATTATTTGATCCACCGACATCAATAAGCTTGTGCTTAACGATTCTGTTATCGGTCCTTCAGAGTGGCCGTTGTTTTGGGGGTGTTTGTCAGGAAAATGATCATTTCTCTACATTGATACAGGACCCTGCTGCGGGTCTGTGATCAACTTTTCTGCAGCGCGGCTTTGCTCTGAACCTTGAACCAATCGAAGCAGTGGTTCGCAGATTGAAGCAATGCTTCGATCTGTTGCTTCGTTTATACTTTCTTTCGCTTAATTTCCCCCCGCTAAAACCCTAAAGAGAATACGTCTGTGAGTATTATTTACCTTTTCTATGTTAAACCGACCTGTATGGTCTTCTGAAACAGTGATAGATGTATTTTATAACTTAAAACGGGGAGTCGATGCTAACGCATTAGCATGTCTATGGTATTTTCAATGTTAAAAGTTAGCATTGCGCAGCTGCAGCAGTCATCACGTTTGGGTGCATTTGTTTTCAAATTGTAATATTTCTTAAATTTATTTTTGTTTATATATTAATAATCTAATGATTATTACAGTATATACAATTTTAGAGAAAGAGACAAAAAGAACCCGAATAGAAACACAACAGAAATATACAACCCCTGGCAAAAATTATGGAATCACCGGCCTCGGAGGATGTTCATTCAGTTGCTTAATTTTGTAGAAAAAAAGCAGATCACAGACATGACACAAAACTAAAGTCATTTCAAATGGCAACTTTCTGGCTTTAAGAAACACTATAAGAAATCAGGAAAAAAAATTGTGGCAGTCAGTAACTTTTACTTTTTTAGACCAAGCAGAGGGAAAAAATATGGAATCACTCAATTCTGAGGAAAAAATTATGGAATCATGAAAAACAAAAGAACGCTCCAACACATCACTAGTAATTTGTTGCACCACCTCTGGCTTTTATAACAGCTTGCAGTCTCTGAGGCATGGACTTAATGAGTGACAAACAGTACTCTTCATCAATCTGGCTCCAACTTTCTCTGATTGCTGTTGCCAGATCAGCTTTGCAGGTTGGAGCCTTGTCATGGACATTTTCTTCAACTTCCACCAAAGATTTCAATTGATTAAGAGCCGGACTCTTTGCAGGCCATGACATTGACCCTTGTGTCTTTTTGCAAGGAATGTTTTCAGTTTTTGCTCTATGGCAAGAGCATTATCATCTTGAAAAATGATTTCATCATCCCCAAACATCCTTTCAATTGATGGGATAAGAAAAGTGTCCAAAATATCAATGTAAACTTGTGCATTATTGATGATGTAATGACAGCCATCTTCCCAGTGCCTTTACCTGACATGCAGCCCCATATCATCAATGACTGTGGAATTTACATGTTCTCTTCAGGCAGTCATCTTTATAAATCTCATTGGAACGGCACCAAACAAAAGTTCCAGCATCATCACCTTGCCCAATGCAGCATTCGAGATTCATCACTGAATATGACTTTCATCCAGTCATACCACAGTCCACGATTGCTTTTCCTTAGCCCATTGTAACCTTGTTTTTTCTGTTTAGGTGTTAATGATGGCTTTCGTTTAGCTTTTCTGTATGTAAATCCCATTTCCTTTAGGTGGTTTTTTACAGTTCAGTCACAGACGTTGACTCCAGTTTCCTCCCATTCGTTCCTCATTTGTTTTGTTGTGCATTTTCGATTTGTGAGAAATATTGCTTTAAGTTTTCTGTCTTGACGCTTTGATGTCTTCCTTGGTCTACCAGTATGTTTGCCTTTAACAACCTTCCCATGTTGTTTGTATTGGGTCCAGAGTTTAGACACAGCTGACTGTGAACAACCAACATCTTTTTGCAACATTGCGTGATGATTTACCCTCTTTTAAGAGTTTGATAATCCTCTCCTTTGTTTCAATTGACATCTCTCGTGTTGGAGCCATGATTCATGTCCGTCCACTTGGTGCAACAGCTCTCTAAGCTGTGATCACTCCTTTTTAGATGCAGACTAACGATCAGATCTGATTTGATGCAGGTGTTAGTTTTGGGGATGAAAATTTACAGGGTGATTCCATAATTTATTCCTCAGAATTGAGTGAGTCCATATTTTTTTTTCCCTCTGCTTGGTCTAAAAAAGTAACCGTTACTGACTGCCACAATTTTTTTTCTTGATTTCTTATAGTGTTTCTTAAAGCCAAAAAGTTGCCATTTGAAATGACTTTAGTTTTGTGTCATTTCTGTGATCTGCTTTTTTTCTACAAAATTAAACAACTGAATGAACATCCTCCGAGGCCGGTGATTCCATAATTATTGCCAGGGGTTGTATAATAGCAACTAACAATGAACATAAATAAATAAATACATACATACATACAGAAATAAATAAGTGTTTCCTGTGAACACCAAGTGACTCTTACACCTCCATTTCATCCCTGTCTTATTTTTACAGTTTGTTTCGGTCAAACCATATTTTCAATGTGTTCATTTCTTCAGTGATTTCCTCCAGAACTATCTGCCAAACTAGAAAACTGCTGCATCCTATAAGAGCAGAATACTACTGGAATGAATTTGAATAAGGAAAGTTGTATTTTTTTTTCTCACTAAATGGATGCTGTACTCACTGCAGTTTATCATCTGGAACAGTCCCAGATTACATTTCTGAATTCTTCTAGAATTCAAACATTTTCGTGCAGGTGGTGTTGGGGGGTAATTTTGGGTTTCAGCTTTTTTTGTTTTTCACCACTTTCATCCCTGAATATGTAAATCGTGAGTCACGTTTGTGCGGATTAAAGTTACTAACTGGGACTCCTGTCTTTTTGCAAGAAAGAAATGAGAATCGGCCTCTGTTCTGTTCACACAGCTCCAAATGCTGCGCGGCTCTCTGACGAGTCAAGTTAGAACGATAGAACCCAGTCTGAATTAATAACTTCAAAGCGAAACAGTGTTTTGTTTATTGTTATTTATGTCCAGAGATCAAGGGTACAGTGACCAATTTCATATCTATTTACTTTAAGACTCAATGAAATACATAGAAAACCTGTAAAGCCTACTTTTAGTACAAAATTCACAAGAGGTATCGATAAGGGAATCGATAGGGAATCGGATCGATAAGCAGAATCGATAATGGCATTGATATCGATAAAATCTTATCAATACCCATCCCTACTCACTACACACCGGGAGCAATTAAAGACCTTGCCCAATGGCCCATAGTGATTTTCCAGTCAGGCTGGGATTTGAACCGAGGATCTTCTGGTCTCAAGCCCAGTGCTTTAATCACTAGACCATCACCTCCCCCAAAGTGTCTTGTCCGAGGACACAGACAGGTAGCGTGACTGGGAATCAAACCCAGCTCTACAGAGAGATCAGTTCCCTATCCACTGAGCTACCTGCTGTGTAACACAACAACTTCTAAAATGTGAAGTTGATCTTGAAAAACAATCTTTATTAGGT
The DNA here is from genome assembly GCF_902500255.1 of Thalassophryne amazonica. Classification (NCBI taxonomy): domain Eukaryota; kingdom Metazoa; phylum Chordata; class Actinopteri; order Batrachoidiformes; family Batrachoididae; genus Thalassophryne; species Thalassophryne amazonica. The sequence continues at coordinate 12,126,739 of NC_047117.1, forward strand.
GAAGAAGAAGCTGTTCTGAATCTGACTGGATTTATGGATTTACCTTTGATTATTGTCAGCTCGTCGTAACCCTCAAGCGACCGAGTGGGGTCATTTATGACCCCGGGCATATTTTTGTGCATCATTTTATGAATTTTAATTGGAAAAAAGTTTCCTACCATGAATTTGTCAATCAATTTGTCATGCATTTGTTCATTGAATTTTGAAAGGATTGGCCGACGCATGTGGCAAGTATAATCCAAATTTGTGCGGTCACTTATGACCCCTAGAATAGCTATGAGATTTTTGGCAGGGAGACCATCAGACCTAGAATAGCAAGATTTACAGCTGCACAAGTATCGAGACTGATCTTGATGCTCAGAGTGAAGATGAAAGGATGATGAAAAGTGAAATAAATACGAAGAACCCTAAAACATTCCTTTTATATAGAAATATTCCAGTATACAGTCAATTGGGACATAAATAACCCCACTCGGTCATCTTCGTTGCTAAAATAGCTTGGTTGCTTGAGGGTTAAAGAAAATGCTAAATGCACATGAAGCTTCAAAGCCTTTGAGCATCTTTGAGGGGTATTTTTTTCCCCTCCTAACCTTTCTTCTCTGCGGTGCTACTATGCTCAGAAGCTTGAGTGTCCGATTGAGAGCCTAGTCTGCAAAACTCCTGCAGCCACTTCAGTAGGCTCACAGCGGGTTTCCATACCTGCCTAGAGCACTTTGCTACCAGATAGAAGTATTTCCTCTTCTTCTGCTTATGGGCCTCCTGTATTCAGTCTGCCTGCAGCGCACTGAGATCCAGTAGAACCACCCGTCTTGTTGCCTCAGGAATATATCTGGCTGGAGTTATCTCTACTTTCTCTGGGAATCTTGATTGTTTCGCCTCACTGATTTGAGCTCCAAGTCTTGTGCTGTTACAGGTAATCTGCTTGCCCCCCACTCCCCACACTCACTTTGTGGTTTCTTCTTCTTTCGTGAAGGCAGTTGTTGGTATTTGTGAGTTATTCCTTGCTGAAGTGGATCACTGTGTCAATAATACAGTCTCCATTTCAACAGCAGCTCAAGATGGGCTGCAGTAAGCAAATAATACATCACACACTGAACCACCTGAGAAGATCTCTGCATGTTTTAATATCAAAGAAATGTGACACTTTCTATTGCTAATGTGTTAGCAAGTAGGACTGAAAGGGAACAGTTTGTACTTTTGCCTTTCAATTAAATTCACAAGTTCCTTTAGAGTCTGGTTTGTAAAACTCTCTTTTAAAGGGGTCCTTTTGTACACTTTATCAGCAAAGGTTTTAGGTTTCACCGTGTACCGTGGTCAGAGAATACCCCATGTCCAAAACCACAAAGACTTTCTGTCTTACAGTCTTATGAGCTGTCTGGGTGTCGTTCAGTTTAGACCTAACCCTTGTGAAAAGCTTTGGGGTGACTTATGTTGTTATTGGGTGCTATATGAATTCATTGGAACTGAATTGAAGCACATGAAGTCAACAAGCATCACCTTGAGGAGATGGGAGGGACCAGAGGTCAAGCCCGAGTAAATGCATGTATTAAATACTGCTTAACTTCACTCATTCATTTAATTATTTAAGTATATTTTGATCATCGTCTGATCTTGGCATTCTAAACTTTTTTCTGGAACCTTCATCTTCTCATGTTGGTCAGTTCTTCAGTATTTCTGTTCAGTGAAAAGTTTGCATTTAATTTATGTTTGCATCAGTAGCACCAAGTTAGTGTGGCAGATGCCAGCAGGAGTCGCTGTGCATATGGTAATCAATAGGCCTCACTCCCCAGACAGCCAGGTTTTAGCCGACTGATCAGAATGTCCGCCTCACATCCTGGAGACTGTGAGTTTGTGTCTGAGGGGAGTGACTAGGGGGAGGTCAAATACAACACAACACAGAGCAAGCTGCCACATTAGCACCAATTAGCCTGTAGCTTTGTGGCATTAAGTGCAATAATTACTGAGGGAAAAGGAGTTTTTATTACCCGCACCCAACAAACCCATAATGAAAACCACTGCCCAGTCAACAAAATACGCGTTAGTGAAACACCCAAACCAAAGTGGGAGGAGGACTATCGGTCGGCTCGAAGAGATTCTGGCAAACCATCCGACGCTCAGGAGGCCGGAAGCAGCTCTCCACCAGCACTGTTTACGGTGTGGGTGGGGAGCTGTTGACCCTGACTGGGGATGTTGTCGGGCGGTGGAAGGAGTACTTCGAGGATCTCCTCAATCCCATTGTCACGTCTTCCGAAGAGGAAGCAGAGACTGGGGACTTAGAGGCGGACTCATCCATTACCCAGGCCGAAGTCACTGAGGTGGTTAGAAAGCTCCTCAGTGGCAAGGCTCCTGGGGTGAATGAAATCCATCCTGAGTACCTTAAGTCTCTGGATGTTGTGGGACTGTCTTGGCTGACACGGCTCTGCAGCATCGCGTGGCAATCGGGGACAGTGCCTCTGGATTGGCAGACCGGGGTTGTGGTCCCTCTGTTTAAGAAGGGGGACCGAAGGGTGTGTTCCAACTATAGGGGGATCACACTCCTCAGCCTCCCTGGTAAGGTCTACTCCAGAGTACTGGAGAGGAGAATTTGACCGATGGTCGAACCTCGGATTCAGGAGGAGCAGTGTGATTTTTGTCCTGGTCACGGCACACTGGACCAGCTCTACAGGCTCCATCGGGTGCTCGAGGGTTCATGGGAGTTCGCCCAATCAGTCCACATGTGTTTTGTGGATCTGGAGAAGGCCTTTGACCGTGTCCCTCGGGGCACCCTGTGGCGAGTGCTCCAGGAGTACGGGGTCCAGGGTCCAGGGTCCTTTGCTAAGGGCTATCCGGTCCCTGTACGACCGCAGCAGGAGCTTGGTTCGCGTTGCCGGTAGTAAGTCAAATCTGTTTCCAGTGCACATTGGCCTCTGCCAGGGCTGCCCTTTGTCACCGGTTCTGTTCATTATTTTTATGGACAGAATTTCTAGGCGCAGCCAGGGTGTAGAGGGGGTCTGGTTTGGGAACCACAGAATCTCGTCTCTGCTGTTTGCGGACGATGTGGTTCTGTTGGCTTCGTCAAATCAGGACCTTCAGTGTGCACTGGGGCGGTTTGCAGCCGAGTGTGAAGCGTCCGGGATGAAAATCAGCACCTCCAAATTCGAGGCCATAGTTCTCGACTGGAAAAAGGTGCTGTGCTTTGCCCTCTTCAGGTCGGTGGAGTGTCCTTGCCTCAAGTGGAGGAGTTTAAGTATCTCGGGGTCTTGTTCACGAGTGAGGGACGGATGGAGCGTGAGATCGATAGACGGATTGGTGCAGCATCTGCAGTGATGCGGTTGCTGTATTGGACCGTCGTGGTGAAGAGAGAGCTGAGTAGGGGTGCAAAGCTCTCGATTTACTGATCGATCTACATTCCGATCCTCACCTATGGTCATGAGATTTGGCTCATGACCAAAAGAATGAGATCACGAGTACAAGCGGCTGAGATAAGTTTCCTCCGCAGGGTGGTTGGGCGCTCCCTTGGAGATAGGGTGAGGAGCTCGGTCACTCGGGAGGAGCTCGGAGTCGAGCCGCTGCTCCTCCACGTCAAAAGGAGTCAGTTGAGGTGGCTCGGGCATCTTTTCCGGATGCTCCCTGGACGCCTCCCTGGAGAGGTGTTCTGGGCACATCCCATTGGGAGGAGGCCCCGGGGAAGACCCAGGACACGCTGGAGGGACTACATCTCTCGGCTGGCTTGGGAATGCCTTGGGGTTCCTCCGGAGGAGCTGGGGGAGGTGTGTGTGGATCGGGAGGTCTGGGCGGCTTTGCTTCAGCTGCTGCCCCCGCGACCCGACTCCGGATAAAGCGGAAGAAAGTGGATGGATGGATGTTTGGTAACTGTTCTTCACTTGTATACCACCCAAGCCACGCCAGTGTTGTCCATGCTCTATCTCTTTACCCAATTATGGGATGGTTAGGAGTAGAGATGGGTATCAAGAACCGGTTCTTTTCTCGAATCATTAAGAAATTATTCCATCCATCGACATCAATAGCCTTTTTGCTTAACGATTCCCTTATCAGTCCTCTAGAGTGGCTGTTTGTTTTGAGGGTGTTTTATCGGGAAAAAGATCATTTCTTTACGGTCTGCAATCAAACGCTTCTGTAATGGCTGTTCTTGGACCAGTGAAGCAGTGCTCCGACCCACTGCTTTGTTGGTTCTCTGCTTCGCTGCTTTTCAGAAGTGGCAAGTCTGCTTCTTAACTCCTGTCAAAGCCATTTAAAAATGTCAATCATGAGTCACTTATGTGCAGATTAAAGTCACTAACTGGGACTCTTGTCTTGTTGCAGGCAAGAAATGAGAATTGCCCTCTGTTCTGTTTGCACAGCTACAAACGCTGCACCGCTCTCTGCTGAATCTAGTTAGAATCTGGCTGGAATTAATAACTGCAAAGCAAATCACCATTTTAAATGAAATGACACCTCTTTCTAAATGGTGTAACACTGACAACAAGCTACAACAGACTAAAACTTTTTTCCCTTCCAAAGTGAGACATCCTCAGCTCTTTATGAATGACATTGATGTTGACTTGCAGCACAGCTGTTTGCAAGAGCTCAGGTGAGAGACATGGAGTTAGATTTGTGTCATTGTCTTGAAAGGAAATGCTTTTGAGAAAAACTACAGATTTTGTTTATTTCTATTTATGTCCAGAGATCAAAGATCCAGTGACCAATTTTATATTTATTTACTTAAAGACTGAATAAAATGTTGTTGACATAGAAAACCTGTAAAGCCTACTTTTAGTACACAGAAAATTAACAGGAGGTATTGATAAGGGAATCGCTAAGGGATTGGATTGATAAGTGGAATCGATATTGATTAAAATCTTATCAGTACCCATCTCTAGTTAGGAGTTAGTTCTGATCCTGTTGCTTTAAGTGGAACAGAGCTGCAGCTAATCACAGCTTCTCTCCTTTAGAAGGTTGATAGTTTGTTTCCTCTGGGCCAAATGGGCGTGTCTCAGAGAGCCAGCGGGAGTCCAATTCAGTTTTTTCAATTTATTTTTATTTATATAGCACCAAATCACAACAGAGTTGCCTCAAGGCACTTCACACAAGTAAGGTCTAACCTTACCAACCCCCAGAGCAGCAGTGGTAAGGAAAAACTCCCTCTGAGGAAGAAACTTTAAGCAGACCAGACTCAAAGGGGTGACCCTCTGCTTGGGCCATGCTACAGACATAAATTACAGAACAATTCACAAAATGAATATACAAGAAATGCTGTTGGTGCACAAGACAGGAGGGTTTTCAGCACAAATGCCACACCCATCTCTGGATGGAGCTGCACCTTAAACAGAGTCCAAATATGTACTTGTGTTACATACCTAATGAAAGTCTAAAATGGACTTTTTGGTTTGTAAATTGTGCTTCAAGCAAGATAACTACCAAATGTCTAGTCAGAGAATTGTGGGACTTGGGGGAATCTTTACCATAAAATCTCACCTACATGTGCCTGTAAAAGATAAGATAACATTCTGGTGCAATATGAAACTTTGAAAGTGGCCTGATGAATATAAATCATTGTAAATACCGATCTGGATAATAAATGTTGAGAAAACTATGGATCTCTGTGTCCATAATTAATGAAATGGCAGCAGTCTGAAGGAGGGGACATAGGTTGAGCCTGGAAAGGCTGTCATTGCCATAGGAACCAGCTGCACCCACGCATTCACGGAGGGAAGGCAGGATGGAAAAACAGAGACAGAAAGAACAAGAAGGCATGAAAAAAAGAGACTTGATGTGAGAGTGATGTCTTTGATGTGACTCGTTGCCTCAGGTCTCTAATATCTCCCTTGTAAATATTTTTCTGCTCATGCCATGAGATTTACTCTTTTTAATGTTCCCACATTTACATCTTCTTTGCATCCGTGATGAATGTCCATGGGCAGAGAGCAGAGTCAGTTTAGTCAGAGGTGCAGATGGTTTGAAACAAGGATGCAACGCTTCGTGGTGGAGGTAAAAGTGAAAAATGTATATGCATCGGCTGGGGGGGCATGCTGCATGTGTCACATCTAGTCAAGCTGGCCGGCGTATCGAGCAGCTCTGCCTGACAAACACTGTTGCTCCGCTCAGATACTGTGATGTCATCTTGTTTGGCGGAACATTGATCTCTTTCATCACACTCGCAGCAAAGCCCATCAAAAATTCCTTTTGTAAAATCCAAGCTTCCATCAATTACTAAGTAGGCTGGCATGCAGAACTTTGTGTTTCTGCTGAATTTATGAACTTGTTTGCATACAGTCGATGCAGAAGCCGTGTTTTGGCTCTAACGAGGCGTGTTCCTGAACACTGGGACTGTGTTTCGTCATATTGCAAACATTGTTTGCTGTTAAGTAACGATACTGAATGCTTTTTTTTAGAAGAAGACATGCAAGCAGTGTTGCGCAATATCGAGAAACAAGAACATTTTTATTTCTGTGTTATAGTAAAGCGATAGTGTCCAGGATTTGGGGCAGTTATTAGCAGAAATTCGTAACGATCAGTTCCTGCAACAGAGAAGTGATGCTTTTTTCTGTGTTTATAATGAGCTCTTTGTATCTACATGGGAGCGGGCCCCCTCATGGAGGCTGCCATGTTGATACAGTAGCCAAAAAGGGACATACGTATGCCACCTTTTTGCACTTTGCAGTGTGGCTGGAAGACTGAAGAAGAGGAATCAGTGGTTGCTCTCTTTATAACTGTCTCCTGGTTTGCTTGCTAACAAACTTGAGATTCCTCATTTTTTTGAACTACAAGATCATACATATTGGTTATATCAAGAAAAAGCAAGCAAGCACGAGTCCCCTTTGCCAAAGAAGCAAAAACATGAAGGGAAACAAAATTGTGACTGGTCACATGATAATGCAGTCTGCAACATCACCACTAGATGACACTCAACCCTACACACTGTAGCTTTAAACTAGGGTTGGGAACACTGATGAAAATCATTAGTCGACTAGTTGGGCACCATTAGTCATCGACTAGTTGATTAAACTTGACATTGAATGAATTAAGCCAATTTTGAGTCTTCATGGTGAAACTCAAATGTGGCGTTAATTTGTACAAATATAAGCACAAAATCATAAATACAAAAAAAAAAAAAAAAAGCAGCATTAGCATGAAGACAATACCTCGATTCATTTACTATAATTTGAGCTGACTAACTCACCTGCCAAGCTTCACACACTTTCTTCACTGAGTGAAGGGAGTGGTGGCAGCTCCAGCACATCTATTCTTTTAAGGGTTAAATGAACTTAATAAGTAGTTTTTGACTAATAATGAATTATTGACTAGTCAGATGTTAGCTAGTCCTAGTTGACTATTAGGACTAGTTGTCCCATCCCTACTTTAAATGTTGCAACTTGTGAAATTACATGCATGGCGAAGAAGCATGTGGTGCAGTTCATTGCAGCTGAGAACTTCACTGTTTGTACAAAGCTAAGAATGTGTCCATGTAACACGTGGCTGCAGCAGATAAATGGTTATTTTCAGGAAATGAAGGTCATTTTTAGGGGTTCCAGTTGGTCATTTGGTGGATACAGCAATGCAGTGGTGAAGTGCATTGGCCAAACCTGGTGTGGGGCAAGCATGGCTCAGTTGGGAGGGCAGACTGGTGATTCATTGAAGGGTTGAGGAATAAAACCCCACCTATTTTGTGTCCGTGTGTCAAAGTATTTCTGAATAAGATGCTGAACTCCAAATTTGCTCCTCGTGTGCAAGCTGGCACAATGCATGGAATTTACTGTCATCTGTTCCTAGGCTTTGGGAAAGCCTATCCATATGCCCTGTAAAAAATGAGTAAGTCCATCCCCCCGTCAGTTTGTTTCCATAACTCAAAAACAATGAATTAAGAGGGAGCGTAATGAGAACAAACTCAAAAGCTGGTGCACTTTGATGCAGCAGATCAATGTTAAAAAAAAATTTCCATATAGCTGCTGAACACTGCCACCTGGTGGTTGGTTAGTGGATGTTTAAAAGATGATGGAAATTAGGAGCAGGTGTGGTCTTGAGGGTGCATGTAGCTTATTTGATTTTCAAACCCTGTAGGTGAGGTGATGACAAAGGCCACTTGTGTGTGTGTGTGTGAATGTGAAGATAAGTCAGAGAAAGGTCAGGAGGCATGCTCTGATGCTGCACATCATCTCTCTTCTACCCAGCATCCCTCGATTTTAAAGTCAGAGGATTCAGATATATGAATGTCACTGCAGAGAAAAGTGAATGGATAAAATTTAGCAAACACAAATTCCAACCTGAAGTGTTTTAATGCATATAGTACGACACAGAAAGTCCTCATACAAAAAATGACAATGCGGGATTTGTGTCACAGTATCCCAAAATGATTCATGAGTGTTTTATTATTAGCAGCCCCTTACTTGGGGCATTTCCAGCAGCCTGGATTGTGTTATGTTCTAGTTCATGAACCCAATTGGGGAGTACTTTGAAAGAAACATAAATTTGTTCAGAATCCTTTGTTAAACTGTGAAGTTGGAACTGTTCTGACCTGAAGACTAGGTGGATTCTGGGCTGGTTTATTCCACAAATACCAGGCATGTATGTGGTTCTATTCAACCACCTAAGACAGTGTGGGGAAAGTTAGAGAGAGATCAAATTTATGGTTAAAATTTGCCAATATTGAGTCTTACATAGAGGATGTGACAGGCTGTCAAAGAATGAACTTATCCTTTAAGTCTTTTTTTTTTTTTAAATCCTTTCAGAATATTATGTTTAAAAATTTACCCTCTTTAACTGTGGTAATAGCTATAGGATTACTATGGAACTAAGCTCTTAATTTTGTTTTTGTATTTGGTGTAAAAGGTTGAGAAGCCGTTACATTTTGGTATCAATCTGGATCCAGGAGTTGTTGATTATTATTGTTATTATTATTATTATTATTATTGTTTTTGATCACATTTTACACTAATGCATGTCACATCACTAATGAAAACAAATTAATTTGCCCGTAACGGACAGACAAATCACAAAGACGTCCCATCTTTCTCTTCATTTAAATTTGTACATTTGACCCACGCGTTTATCTCAGATGAGACATGTGACATAATGATTAGCAGATTCTGATGTCCACTTGAGACTTTAAATACTTTACACTGGCTGTAAGTGCAAGAAGTGGTTGTGTCTGATGCATTTGTTGGGTGTTTGTTGTGTAAAAATGTTTTCAGAGTAGTTGGTTTTTAAGTGTTTTCTTAAGAACTTCCAGGATTAGTTTGTCTTCAGTTTGCATCATTCATTCACTGCGGGCCTGTTCCTTTTGGAGAGAATATGAGTTTTAAAACCAAATGCATGTAAATGCAAATTTTATTCTATTTTAAATGAGGTCAAAATATAGGCATCGGGTATTGTGAAAACTTTCCATCTGTCTGTCTGTCTGTGCTCAGCACAAGTCCAGTCCTATTCCTACCAGGGTCTTCAATTTCACAGGGAACATTCTTGGGACACAGACCTTGGACAAATTCAAAGATGGCTAACCTTAACCTATTCTAAGAGGTCAAAAGGTCACATTCTCTTGCCTGTTTTTATGCTCATATAGCCATGGGTATTTTAGCATTGTGTGACATTTTTATTTTGTTATTGGCTAGAGAGCACATTTTAAATTACTCAGTAATAAGTTATTTGTTCCAATGAAAGTAGAAATGCCTGTTTTGACCTTTGGTCCCATTGATTTCATCCCTTACTGTATCCTCATGATACCCACTGAGACTAAAGAACAGATTTTGAACTTCAACTTCTCACAGACCCCAAAAATCTATTTGATCCACCTAATAAAATCCTTGAATCTGACCTGGAATTCTCATTTTAACTTTTGGCCTTGAAGGTGGTTCACTGAAAAAAATTTGGAGTGATATTTACTTGAAAAACCTAGGCAAGTTTCTTTCACTCAGAAATTCCAAGTAAATTTTACAAGGAGGAAGGGCAACAGGAAGGGCATCCAGTGTAGAATTTGTGCCAAATCAACTTGCAGATGTAAATTGGATCCACTGTGAAAACAAGAGGAACAGCTGAAAAGTTTTACTTTTTATGAATAAAGACAGAGTAAAATTCAGTGAAAATATTCAACTGATAATTGCTAGTAAATGTTACTTGAGTTATTATTTTAAATAAATGAATATATGCAAGTAAAATTTGCTTAAGAATTCTCGGTAACACTTTACTTGAAGGTATCGTCATAATAGTTGACATACAACTGAAGACCAAACAGGCCAAAGACAACTTCTGGTTATGTCACTTTGATTCATATCAAGTTCTCATATTGAAGACAACCCAAAAAATATCAACTTGTCATTACAAAAAACAAATGACACTTAATGACAGCTGTTATAAATGTTTATGACAATGACATAATGTTTATGACACGTTCATGACAGTGTCATGTAACACTTATGACAGTGTTATGTCACTATTATAACAATACATTCAAGTAAAGTGTAACTGAATTCTCCTTGTAAAATGTACTTGGAATTTCTGAGTGAACAAAACTTGCCTAGGTTTTTTTTTTTCAAGTAAATATCACTCCAATTTTTTTCAGTGTTGTGGTTTTGTGTTTTGGCCATACAGCCAGCCCAAAAATCTGCTGGGAACAATTGATGATGTAACTGTCCGTGTGTTGACACGGTTACATGCTTGCCTGATATAATATCTATTGATCTGTGTATAATAAACAGTCGTTGAGAAGTAGAGCCATTGTTCTCCGGCTTTGAAAAACTGACACATTTGACGCGTGAGGTTTTCATGTGGTACTGTGATAATCAATCTGTTGAAAAGTAGGAGGAAAGGACAGAAGGATAAAGAAGATAAGAAAGGTCAGTGGGAAGATAAAGACGAAGTTGGGTGTTGCGTTGATGGAACCATCTGTCAAAAGCATCTATCAGCCGTCTTGCCTGTAGCCACCTCACTCATTGTCAGTGCAGCGCTCTGATGGATAGTCTCTGTGCGTGTGTGTCAGAGTGACTGTGTGATATGAAGGGTGAGACCAGGGACGAAGTGCTTCCACAGGGTTTAGTCAGGAGATAATTATGCGTATGTTGTTGGCACAACACAACACGCAAATGCTCGAGGGCAGCTTTTGGCCGTCTCTCCCATGGTGCATTGGTTTTATGCTTCATGCGCCCATTTTTACCTGAGGCCAACATATGGCCATCGGGTATCGTGAAGACTTTGCGTCCATCCGTCCGCCTGTCCGTGCTCAACATAAGTCCAGTCCTATTACTGCCAGGGTCTTCAAATTCACAGGGAACATTCTTGGGACACAGACCTTGGACAAGTTCAAGTTTGGCTAATGTTGACCTATTTTAAGAGGTCAAATGGTCACATTGTGTTTCCTATTTTTATGCTCATACAGCTGAGCGTATTTTAGCAATGCATTATATTCTATCTTGTTGACTTCCATGTTGCTTTTGTTTGTTGAACATGTTTTACTGCAGTATGTCGTATGTCCGTATGTGAGTTTTCTGGTCAAACTTGTATTTATAGCATAGTGATGGGCAAGTTCGATAAATTTTGTGTTGTTGGAGTCTATTTTTTCTAATCTCTGCTCAGTGACAGAGGAATGTGGTGGTAGTTATAACCACCTGGACCGATCAAAAATACTGGACTGATTTTAACCAACATTTAGTAGCAAACTTGTTCATGGATCAGGGAGACTTCAGGTCTTGTGCAAAATTTTTTTCCTTTACCCATTTTAAAGAATCAGTCTGATAACATCTCAAATTTCTATATATATGGTATATTGTAGGGGTGTAATAATTTGCAGATATGAATTGAAATGAAATTTTAATATAAAAAAATAGGACTAATCATTGATGACTACTGACCCAAGTTAAATGAGGGACATAAGTGCGCCAAGAATTCCTTGCTGGCAATTTGTATCAAAGATTTTGATGATCAAATAATGGCTCGTAATGCTCCCATAGGAATAATAATAAAAATAATGTAACATGGGCGGGTCCGTAGAGATTCTTGGTGAAACCAAATCATGCTCAAGTTTTAACTTGTTTGAGACATACCGATTTAGGATGTCCAGTTCAAATTTGGTGAATGTCAGATTTAGTTTGTTTCATCATGAGGATATAAAGAAAGACTTGAGTGGACATCTGCAATATTTTCACCCACCATCTTGTGTAAGGAATCCACAATTTTTGCTGGTTGCATCTGGTGCTGGAGTGAAAATCTATTATTGTAGGTATAATCCAGTTGCATTCTCTATAAATAACTTGACATTAGTTAATTAATTTTAATAACTACTGAACAGTATGTTTTTGTGCATTGAAATTAAATATTTACCACTATGATGGCTTCAAACTAGAGGTGGGCGATACCGGGAATTTTGGTATTGATCCGATACCAAGTAAATACAGGCCCAGTATCACTGATATCAATACAGGTACTGATACTTTTTCATATTTAAGCTTCATAGACCCAAAGGATCCAAGCAGGGGTGGTGGCCAAGTGGTTAATGCACTTGATTTCAGTTCAGAAGGTTCCGGGTTCAAATCCCACCCCTGCCACATTTCTCCATGTAATGTGGAGTTGCGTCAGGAAGGGCATCCGGCGTAAAACTTGTGCCAATTCAACATGCAGATCCATCTTGGATTTGCTGTGGCGACTCCGAGTGCAAACAAGGGAGCAGCCGAAGGGATTTACTATAGATGCAAAGGATACAAAAGACCTAGGATAGAATTTCGCCAAGCATTGTATGTGACAACAAAATACTTTATTATCACAATCAACATTTTTCTTTAAAAAATATCACTCAACACAACTTAAAACAAAATCTCCTGAGGTAGAGGGCTGACAAACCACAATACAAGAGTGCACTGCTCCATTTTGTGTGACGCAGCGCTGCTCTTACAGACAGAGAGTAGACTTTGATGAATCTGCGTGCGCAGCAGTCAGTGTGTGCGGGACAGTAAAAAAGCTTGAGTATCGATCTTTTTACACGAGGATCATTCAATATCAATACCAGCATTGGTATCGATATTATCGATATTAGGATCAATCTGCCTACCTCTACTTCAAACTTTCAGGTGCTTCTCTTATCAACCAGGCAACAGCTGCAGACAGTGTGACAGGCTGATTTGTTGATGCTGATAATGTATGTGTGTATGTCTGGTGCCTTTTTAGATGTGTCCTTGTTGGTTTAGTGGGACATCCTGCTACACCACCAGCTCAAATCCACTTCTTACGGCCGAGGCCACGTATAAATGGCTGTACACTCCACGTCCAGAAATCTGATGAGCTCTCAGTGAGGATCTCACTTTGATCTTTTACAGGTGAAAGACCATGAGCGCTAGCACCTAGCCACACACATGGTCTGTTTCAAATCCAGCCTTGTCCTTGAGATCCAGCACCAGGTTCTGACTAACCATTGGATGGCATCTTTCGGCACTTGTCAGTTCTCATAACCCATCTGCAAACTAATGAAGTTCATTACTGAGCCCGCGTTATCGCGCCGCCCAGACTAGCCATCGTCTCCAATGCTACGACTTGTGCAATCTATTTTCTCATTTCAGATTTTTGTAGAAATCCTGCCTGCTCCCACTGTCTGTGTAAATCCCAGTGAAATACAACAGCATTGATTTCTTCTTTCTTATCAGTGCACTTTCTCATCCTCCCATCTCTTTTACTTTTGTCAGTATACATGATTTCTATTGCTTCTCTTTCCGTACAGCATTTCAGCGTCTACCCTGCTCCTTAAGGAGTGATCTATACCACCGGAGGGGTAATGTGCTTTAGCTCAAGTCCTTGATGAAAGCTATTTTTTATCTGCCAGAGTCAGAATGGCCACATATATAAGGGTTAGGAGCAATATATTTCACACAGCGGAGCTGGGAACTGGACTAATGGTGATGACCAAACATTGGCTCGCAGTCTACTTTAATATTGAGGGCACGCTGCACCACTTTTTTTGTTTCACAGCATCAAATAAAATAGATGCAATTGCTACTGTGTTTTTTCTTCCTGATGAGAACATGTTCATTAACCAAGGAACATCTTTGCAATCATTTGTGCTGCAAGAATAATGAGGTCGAGGAACACTAGCGCATGCATTATGCATTAGGCGAAGCGTATTGTTTTGCGCGCAGATTTAAAGTCCGGTAAGTACAGCGTGGGGACTGGCGTCCCTGCAGCCAGTCACTCGCACGCTATCTGCAATGCTTGAGTAGAAAGTGTTGCAAAAAATATAGCCAGTCAGCATCCTTGTTTCCAGACAAACTGAGTTTTTCAGCTACACTCAATTGTCCAAAACTTCGCCTTAGAAAAAATAATCAGAGAGTCGAAGAAAATCTTGGAGTGTCAAAACAACAGATTTGCCGGCAAAGGAGACGCTTTACAGTCTTCAGAACACCCAATCCCCCCCACCCCCCCGGGGTGTATCGCAAACAATAGGGTGACAATAGGGTTTTTATACATTTTTGGGTGTCATTGTTTCCACCCCAAAATGGGTGGCCCTCCTTAGCAATTCTTACACCAATCAAAACAGTTGTTTATGACTTCATTATGCAAAATGCAAATGAGTTTACTTCCTGGAAATTTACCAAGTCAGTGTGTTCACTCTCGGTCAATATGCAGGTGATATCATGGAAAATTACCAGGCTAGTGCGTTCATTTCTGATTCAACGGGCTGTGAGTCATGCATATTTACTCCTCTTGTGAATCCACATTTTTAATTCAATATTCATTTTCTTCACAGATTAAGTGTTTCGCTCTAATTACACCTTTAACTCCAAATTCTGGCCTTATAGTTCCCTTTGAAAGAAAACATACATTTTGCACAAATCATATTGTTGGATAGAATCTGTGCTAATTCCTTATTCTACGTTAGTTATCAAGTGTTTGTCTGTGGTATTTGTTTGGAAGTTTCTGCGAAATTTAAGAGTTAAGTTTCACTTCCATCATATGAGGGTAGATCGAAAAGTTCTCAGCCTCACCTAGAAGGCAGGGCAGCATCTCCAAATCTATGATGCAGTTGTAAACTATTATGCCTTGTATGGTTATGCACTAACATTCATGCGTCTGTATTTATTTATTTTTAGGTGAGGCTCTTTGAAAGTCTTCAGATCTAGTGAAGATCCAAAAATGGACACAAAAGAAGCTTGTGTGGTGATTGAATATCTGCATAAAAAGGGCATGACACCCAAGGCAATCCATGATGACATGGATTGCCATTGCCATTGAATTGGATGATGACGTCATTAAGGCTGTAGAGTCCTACCTGAAGGACCAAAATGAAGCCTTCTACCATGAAGGCATTGGAATATTGGAGCACTGCTGGACAAAGCGCATTGAGGTGAAGGGGGGCTATGTTGAAAAATAACCAGGAACTAGGAGTATCCTGACAACCCTTCTTGGTGAGGCCGAGGACTTTTCGATCTACCCTCGTAACAGGGAGATCTCCCCCTGTTGGTGAGAGCCAGTAACATTAGAAATGTGAGACTAAACCACACCTACTGCAATGACCACAGGTATAAAAAGTCTTGACTCATTTTAGGGACCTTTTCACCAGATAAACGCTGTCTGTGAGAGGCTCAGGCCTGACTTCCACGTGAACTTCAATAAATTCGAAATGAGAAATATAGTGGTTTGGTTTTTGTGCACCTTGTCCCTTATTCGTCTGACATTGCCCCACTAAAATGCGGAGTACCACAGGGTTCCATTTTGGGCCCTTTGTTGTTTTCTCTGTATATGCTGCCACTCGGGTCAGTTTTTAGAAAATATAATATTCCTTTTCACTGCTTTGCAGATGATCTGCAAATTTATCTTCCGCTGTACCCAGGCAGAGACAATTTTAAACTTTTGAATAATTGTTTGAAGGAAGTGAAGGACTGGTTGACCCATAACTGTCTTAATCTGAATGACTCTAAAACTGAGACTGTGGTATTTGGGAACTCATTTGATGCCACTGCTCTGGGCTCGCTGAGTAACCACTGCCACCCATCTGTAAGGAATCTTGGTGTTGTCTTTGACAGTTCTTTTAAATTTGAAAAGCAAATTAACTCTGTAATCATGTCTAGCTTTTTTCAGCTTCGTCTCTTGGGTAAAGTTAAATCCTATTTGCCCCGGGCTGACTTGGAGAGAGTGATTCATGCTTTTGTCACCTGTCGTTTGGACTGCTGTAACTCCCTGTATTGTGGGCTAGATCAAATGTCCATTCACTGTCTGTAATTGGTCCAAAACGCCACAGCGCGGTTGCTTATGGGCACCAGAAAGCAGGACCACATAACTCCTGTACTGGCCTCTCTGCACTGGCTTCCAGTCAGTTACAGGATTCATTTCAAATTGTTGCTGTTGGTTTTTAAATGTTTAAATGGATTGGCTCCCTCTTACCTCTCCGAGCTTCTGTCGGTTCATGTCCCAGGTCGAAACATGAGATCGGCCAATCAACTGACTCTGCAGGTGCCGAGATCCCGGCTGAAAACCAGGGGAGACCGTGCATTTTCAGTGGCTGCTCCGAGACTCTGGAACAGGCTTCCTTTGAATGTCCGTATGGCCCCGTCTTTAAACATCTTCAGGTCTTGGTTAAAAACTCATTTGTTTGCTCTGGCTTTCGACTCAAGCTAGCCGATTCCTGATTTGGTTGTGATTATCATTTTAGCCATTTTGTTCCTGCTGTGTTTTTATTATTATTATTTTTTTTGGGGGGGGGGGGGGGTATGTCCAGCACTTTGGGCAGTTTTTCTGTATTAAATGTGCTATATAAATAAATTTGACATTGACATTTGACATTGATTTTTGGTAAGGGGCAGAATCTTACATAAAAGCTGGGGGAAATTACAATATATTCTTTTAAACATTTGTTCACTGTCATCAGAAATACACATCAAACCCCTTTTCTGGCATTATATATTATCAGGTTTTTCATCAGCACATCATATTTCTTTAACCAAAAAACTGACACCACAAAGGAGCTGTCAGTTTTTTGCATCAGGTTTCACTGCACGTTGTCATAATGTATGGACGCTCACAGCAAGGTCCAAATCATCCCGCAGCTCATCGAGCGATGGCTTCACCGCTTCAGCCAGAAAGAGTTATTGCAGTGCCTCTCTTCCTGCGTAGGTATTGCTGTTCCAGAGTGACGACGGGGCCAAATGACTTCACATATTTAATGTATTGCCACAGGCTGGAAGGCAGGCGCCCACACTCCCCACACTGTGCACCATGTGTCCCCTTTGCAGACCTAAATGACGCTGCTGCAGGGATCTTCAGCGGCTCCACACGTCATTTTGAAGCCGTCTGTGGTTGCAGGTTTGAATTTGAAATGAACATTAGCAGATGTGCGTGTTCTCTCGCTGAGCGAAATCAAAGCATTTTGCTCCTCACGGCGTGCCGCTACTGAGCTTGCGGGCGTTCGCTGCTCGTTGGGTTTTTATGCGGTAAACTGCCTGTGAGAATTTTCACAGCACAACTTGATGGGATCGCGTTCAAACGTTTGGCTCATTTTGTCCTCAGATCTCAGGCCAAATTTTGGCAATGCAAGAAGCTGGCGTGCACAGAGTGTCGAAAACACACGAGACTGTTAAGGTGGGGAAGTTATTAATTTCTGCTTCTCTTATCTGTGCGCAGGAGGTGAATAATGCAGGAGTTTCTGTGTGTGTGTGTGTTTCCACACATACATTCGTTTGCATGCTATATTTGAATTTTAAACATATTTACAGCATGCACCTGCAGAGCACACAGCTCAGTGGATTAATAGTATAGCTGCCAATTTGTAGGCCTGGGTTTGATTCCCACTCATCCTACCTGTCTGTGTTCACAAGCAAGACACTTCATCTGCTTTGTCTCTGTCCACCCAGATGGACGTTCCCTTCACAGACATTTGGGGCTCTCGTTCACTTTAGCACCAAAGCATTAGCACCAAAGTACTATTCTCATGAGTATTACGTCCTTGGCAGACGTTATACTCATGATATACTCCCACGAGCTTCTTGCTGTGAGGCATCGTGTCCCACCCTTTCTGTGTGCAGCTTGCGTGTTCTCCCTGTATCTGTGTGGGTTTCCTTCGGGCACTCTGGTTTCCTCCCACAATTCAAAACATGCTTATTTAGGCTCTGCTCCTTTCTCTGCCCCTGACCAAGGCAGCGCCTCTACATCTGGATTTTGACCCCGGGTGCCGGGCTGTGGCTGCCCACTGCTCCTAGTGGTTCGATTGTGTCTAACTGTAATTAGGATGGGCTAAATGCAGACAACAAATTTCACTGTATGTATATACAATAACAATTAAGGCTCTATTCTATTCTATTCTATTCTATTCTTAAACCATCTGCATTTATGTCTTTGCCTGTCTGTTAGCAGGATTGCATCAAAACTACTGCACAGATTTTGACAAAAAAAATTCACCACAGATAGATATTAGGTCATGGAAGACTCCATTACAATTTGGAGATGACCCAGTCTACTGAATTTTTGAGGTGATTTTGATCCAGATTGGCCGATATCAAAAATCTCAGATTGCTCTTGTTTCTTCTTCTGCTTTTTCTCCCCCCAACCTCCCCATTTCTTCTTCTTCTTCTTCTTCTTCTTCTTCAGAATAGCAGCATTGTTCCAAGAGGTTTCTAGATTCAATCCCTTAACTGTATGGCTAAAATAAAAAGGAAGTGTGGCAGCTGCAAAGATGGCACTCCTCTTACATGTATGAAAAATGTGCACTCTCGTGTATAAATGGTATCTAACAGTTTCTCCTTTGCTTTCTAAATCCCTCGTTGTGTGGAGTGATGGACTTAAAGTAATTCCTGACGTGGCGTCTTGTTTCACTTGAAAATGAGTGCAATCACAGAAGCTAAAAAAGCTTCGATTTCAGTTTTGTGCCACTTTAAGGTAGTAGATAAGCTGTCTCATGCCACGTCTTTTGTCATCACCACCAAATGCAGAGGCTACAATTACAGTGAAAAACAGCACCGATTCCATGGGTAATGAAGCGGGTTTACAAGCCCACAGCACCTTTGCAAAGTGGTTTGCTCACAGCATGCACAGACTTTTAATCTGAAGTTGTTGTCTGCCTGGGTGGTTGTCATCCAGGCCCCAGATCAGTTCCGTGACATCATGGATGCAGTGAAGCACAATACCAGCACATGCTTCCAGACTTGACTTGCATTAAGTTTGACTTTGACATTTAGTGTCAAAGTGAGTGCCTTGAAACAGGAGCATAATGGACAATATACAGTAATATAAAGTAGGTCCAAATAACAATAACTTCTGCAAAGATTAAACAAACAGAGACAGTAAAGTTAAGGTTTATCGTGCACTACTTTTTATTCAATGGTGCCCAACGCCTCTCTCCTGCTCATTCAATAGTAAAATCTGATTGTTTTCTTTTGGGCTGCAAGGCAGCAAGGATGACAACTAGCATCCTAAATGAGCATGCCAAGGCCTACCACATGTGTATGACCCTGCCTGGAGTATCCTCAGTGCTTGGATTTGAGAACCTACCAACAGTAGCTTTTGTCAAAGTGACAGATGTCCATCCACTTCATTCATTTCATTTTTTCAGTCATACCTAGAGGCTGGGATCATATCTTGACTGCTGAAATGAATGCATGACCTGTTGCTTTCCTTCTTCTTTTTCTGAAGCTGACTGTTGTCAGTTGCTCAACATGTCTCTGTATAGATACTAAAGAGTACCTTCCACATTGGTAAGGAATTGAGAAATGCATCACTATGCAGATGACACTTTAGTATGACTATTATCATCTCCCACATTTCTCACTGTAAATCACCATCTCAACTTCCAATTGCATTTGCACTGAGCACGATAACATGCCTAAAAGCTACAGTGAGTAGGATTTATTGCCATCAACAGTCGTGATATTGTTTCTCTTCACATTTTTGCTTCTTTCTTTGGAGAAGAGGATTCATTTTCTTGTGCCTTCTCCTGTGATAAGCAATATGTATAATCCTGCATTTCACAAAAAAAGTTCTCAAATGTATTAGCCTGCACTAGCAACCGATAGACATTGAACGTATGGAGGAGCAACTGAGTCCTCTTCATTTTTCTTCAGTCTTTAAGCAGTATAGGACTGAAGTTTTAATCTGATGTAATATTATTAATCATTGCACTTAAGTAAGTACGACTCTTTTTGGTGATTGTATCAACATGGCACTGCAACATGGTTGTCTAAATGAGGAGCCCACTCCGGTGTGGATATGAAAGGCTCATTCTAAGCTCATAAAACACATCCATTATTTGTTGCAGGCAGTTATACACCCTTGAAGATATGGTTATGAATGCTATATTCCATTTCTGCTGATAAACCCCTAAATCCTGCACACTCCAGCTTTAAACCCTAACCTAGTCCAGTTGATTTTCTAACCCTAAATCAGTTTTTAAACAGCTCAGATGCTTTCACATCCAACTTCTCACATGAATTTGTGCAAAAAAAAAAACAAAAAACAAAAAACCTGCATTGTTACAGATGAAACTTGATAAAAGTCATCACAGTCATCATGAAATCAGCAGCACTGTGTTTATGAACGACAGCATAATATGCACATAAAAGACGAAATGCAGAAAGATAGAGCCCAAAAACACTCAAATGTTGCTGTTTAAATGTTCTTTGGACAGTGCTGGAGGCAAGTGACATTCAACAACAATAAAAAAACTCCCTTGGAGACTATTGCATTGTTCTGCTATTATGTTGCTTGATTCAAAGTTAGTGCATTTCAGCAATAATTATGTCATTAAAGTGCTCTAACTCATGTTATTTCACTTCACTTCACAAAAAAAAAAAAAACCTGAGCTGAATGGCACTAATGTATAGCCACATTAGTGCCATTCAGCTCAGGTTTTTTTTTTTTTGTTGTTTTTTTGGTCCTTTTATTTCTGGTCAATATATGGAAGAGTCACAGTCTTGACAAATAAAGGAACATCTTGTGTCTGCATTGCATTGTGGTCCACTGTAGCAGCAGAAAGTAAGATTTCCTCTTCAAGAACTGATTTGTTGTAATGTGCTGGTGTGATGTTACAGGACAGGTTGTGGGTTTGTGACCGTCACCACTGGCCTTCAGGCAAAAAATTATTTTCAGGTTTGTTTAGGACTTTGCCTGCACATTCACCTGCAATTATCACTCATACTTTTAGTGTGTTACCAGTAGGTGGATCTAGGACGTGGCTGGATGGGGCTGTGGCCTCCCCAAGACGTTGTGTAGCCCCACTAGAACACTGATGTTGAAAATCACGCCATTTACATAACGCGTTATGTAAATGGAATGATCTCACTCACCTGAGCAGTTAATACGGCTGCACACCATAGCACATGTTGGGGGTATTGTCTTCAGATTTGTGAACACAATAACCCAAAGAGTTTAGATCTTATTTGAATCAAACATGGATTGACTGAATTCAGCCAGGGGCAAAGTGATTTGATCTGAAGAAAAGTCATAGTCACAGTTCAAATTTTGAGTCCACTGTTTGTATATAGGGGATATTTTGAATACCCTTTTAAAGGATATGGTTAAAAATACACCAGTGGTTACTATTAAATACTAAAATAAAGTCATGTATCACCTTTCACTAGACACATGACCTCCTTGGGTGAAGCTGTAAAAGTCATAGCTTTAAAGTCTGAGTGCCACTTCATTTCTTGGTGTGTTAATGTGGTTACAAAAGGATTGCTTCCAAATATATATTTTAAAGCCATTTCTAAACAAACACAAAGTAAGTCCGATATCATCTGTGAGGCCTGTAGACTACTTACCTTTCAAACTAGCCATGATCAAGTCATTTACACCAGGTGTCACATTGGTCATTCAGGGTTAACCTATGTATTTATTTATTTTGTTAAATTAAAGGGGGAAGAATCTCCCTTGTGCCAGACCTCTCAAACTAATAAAAAACAAAACCCTCAAATTAAACTCTAGGAAATAGGTATGTCATTTTTGAGTCGCTCCAGAACATATTCCGGATCTTAGTGTAGCAGTTGCACTCTGAGTTGTTGTTATGACTCCGCCCATTCGCTCCCCTCGGGACGCAAACTCACAATCCTCACCATGGGAGTTGGACTCTCTAACCAGAAGGCTAAAATCCAGGACTCTGGCCTTGTGACCAGAGAATTCTTTTGAGCTGTTGGGAGTGAGGTTTACTAAATACATATGCACAGCAACTTCTGCTGGCCTCCGTTACAGTAGACATATAGTAACATTGAACCCGAAAATTTCTGAATGGATCTTGATAAAACTGAATGAGCAGTTCCACTAATCCACTAACTGTTGATTAACGAAGCTAATGTTTTTGTTAGCGAATGAGCTTTTCAGCTAACTTTGAAAACCCTCACCAGACCAATTAGCATCCACTAAATTTAGTTCCGCTAACTTTCAGTCTTCTAACAGTCATTCATGCTTGCAAAGTGACGTTGTAAACCCTAAAATCATGGAGGTTTAAACTTTTTAGATTTCACCTCCTTAAACTACACTTTTAAAATTAATTGGCTCAAAAATTTCTTCTTAAATCCCAGTTCCATGTGGAATTTCATTCCAAATTTTATTTTCTCAAAAATAGGTGGTCTCCCATTTCTTTTAAAATCACACTACAAAATTGACAAATTACCCATAAAATTGGCCAATTTTCATAAACAAATGCTTCTAGACTGGTCACTGTGGTATAAACACTCATTCTCTCCCCACACTTATCAAATTTGGAACAATAGTTATACTGTAAAAAAACAAATCTCTATTTTTCCTTAACTGGTACAATAACAATATCATTTTTGTTTGGCAACTTTTCAATAATCAGGGGCTTCTGATGTCTTACTCTGAATCTTTATCATCTTACAAGATTCCAGTTACCCCAAAGGAATACGCTATTGTTAAGGATGCAATCCCGCAAGGTCTGTTGATGCTGTTTAAGGGAGGGGTGCTATTTTCCGTGAGGCCCCCTAATTTGCCAATTTTTGAATCATCTCTGGGCAAAATATGTTTTTCTTCCAGCCCTTCCATGAGAAACAAAAAAATTAGATCGTTATTCCATCGTTATTCCATCGTTATTATACATTGCTACTATAATTTATGTTATTCATTATTGGAAGCAGTTTGTGCCTGATATTAACTGGACTACTGTATGGACTTTATCTCATAAATACTTTATTACTAACAAAGTTCAAGATGTGTGCTTCAAACTTCTCCACAGATGCTACCCTGCAAAAAAGTCTCTTCACAAGGACATGGACTGCAGCTGCTCTTTTTGTTCTCAGGCCAGTGAAACTGTCATCCATCTCTTTTGGACAAGCCCTTTAACTGTTGCATTTTGGAAAGATGTCATTCACTTTATACAGTCTAATATTCTTGGTAACTTCTATCTATTGTACTCTGATGTGCTCTTTGGTTTCTATAATGTATGTAACTCTAAAAAGAAAAAATTTTATCTCATAAATTTCTTAATTATATTTGCTAAATTTCATATTTATAAATGTAAATTTTCAGAAAAAAAGCCTCTGTTCAAACTGTACTTGCTTGAATTACAACATTACAAAGTCTCAATTCACTTATCATCAAACCCCAAAGCTGTGAAGACCCTTGATACTCAATACTAAATTATTTTAAGTGCTGACAGGTTATCTTTTTTATATTTATTTATTTTTGATTTTCTTTATTCATTGACCCCTGGCATACCTTTGTACTTTGTGTAATTGTTTATCTTAAAAAAAAGGCACTGTGTTGCGCAACTTCTCATTCAAAAAAAAAAAAAAAAGCTTCAAATGTAAAGAAAGTGTGAAGCGAAAACAAACAATTTTGAACACAAAATGCTGACGCTTTCTCCATAAGGAACTTTTTTTTATTTTTTGTGTATATCTCCTTGACCTTGTGTTTTGTTCATTTGTTTGTTATTATATTTGTTGAAATAAAGTTTTGATTGAAAAAAAAACAAAACCCTAAAATCATACATGTTAGTTCCTGTTTATGAACCCAGAGAGCTAGCTAACACTTCCGGTTCACAAGTCAAAGCACACAAGTGCTAGTAAGAAGACAAGTGTGGACAAAAATGGTATGTAAGCAGCTCAAAAGTCAGTATTTTATTTATTTATTTGTGCATTTGATTTGTGTTTGTGAATGCAATACCGGTGAGCCGTACCTCCGTTAATGGTTTATAAATATACAATATAGAGATAAACTGTGACTTCTAATATTGCGATTTACTGCTTTTGATAAAGATGATGACAGTTTTTGGGTTATTTGTTTTTTGTGTCCTCGTTTTGTGTTTGTAATCGCCTTTGAATTTACCCAGCAGCCCCTGCAGCGCTTACACTTGAAACTGGCTTATCTGTAGCCGACAGTGTACCGAGTCAATACTAAACGTTTGAGGTAACATCCGCTAAATTGTTTTGCGGTTTATCGGTTTAACGTTATAAAAGTTAACTTTTCAGTTAGCGGTTTAATGGTTATCAAAGCTAAATTTTTGGTTAGCCCACCACTGTTGAGACTAAATGCAAGTGAAAGTGGGTAATTTGGCGAGTAGGGACTGTGTTGCCTTGGCTGAGGTGTACACGCTCTGAGTGCCTTCAAGTTGCATATTTATTCCACTTTTGTCCGGTGTTGGTTCATAATAAATTCAATATAGATGGCTTTCTCTGACCTCAGCCTTTAGCTTCCACTTCTTTCTGCATCATCCTCCTTTAGAAGATTTTCCGCCCACCTCAAAGCTAAACACACGTTCAGTGTCTGAGGTGTGTGAAGTGTCTGTGGTGGATCGGGTTAAACTCTCACCGACGTACCACTTCCATAGTAATCTGCTATCATTTTCAGCTTTATTGTTTTGCCTCCAGTCTGATTGAATTTTCATCATTTATTTGGAATTTGAAGAGCAGCTGCACTTCTGCTCGGCTTCACTCGCCTTCAGCGGAGTGCTGAGGTATTTTAGGAATGGCTCAGAATCGGTCCTTATGAAATAAATTGGTTGCATCAAGAAAAAAGAAGCATGCTGGTGTTCAGCTGGAACTTACGTTTGGGTCCATAAGTATTTGGATGGTGATGCAATTATTTTGTAAATTTGCCTCTGTGCACCACTACACAGAGGCAAAGCTGAAGATGTGATTGTTGTGTCGACTACTGGCTTTATTTAATGAGGTTTAACATAAATGTTACATTAACTACTAAAGAATTACATATTTTTACACACAGTCCCTCAGTTTTGTGAGGCAGTAAGAAATAGGACAAATTAAATACGTTCGTTGTTCGTGCAGATCATCATTTTTATAGCCAGTTTTCTTCAGACAAGTCAGGGGATGGATACATGAACATTTCCAAGTCACCAACTATATTCTGGACTCCGTAAGTCCCTTCAGCTGCTCCCTTCACTTAGGGTCGCCACAGCAGATCCGATGTGGATTCTCAGAGACTAGGAGGATGTTTGGCCTCTGGGTGCTTTTGACAGTGGGCTAGAGAAACTTCAGCTGTTTTTCCAGATTGACAGAGAGTTGCCAGTCTTGTGGCAGCTACATTATATATATATATATATATATATATATATATATAAACAATAATAGTAATAAAGAAGTGGCCTCTGTGTGTATGCGAGCGTATGTATGGCTTTGATTACAGAGAAACTGGGGACAGCTGACATTTGCCATTTGGTATGCTTATGTAATTTGGGTCAAGGATGAACGCTGTGTAAATGGAAACTTGATAGAACTAATATTTTTAGATAAATTAGCTATATTATTTAACAACAGTGAACAGTGGATGTTGTGCTGCAATGCATTGTGGGAGTTCAGGATTTTGGGTTTTTAAATGTTATTGTGGTTCATGTTAGTTTAACATTGTTGCTTGTGTTATTGATTTGTTGTATTTTTGTAGTTCAATTGGTTTAGTTAGTTTACGTAAGTGCCATGTGGCCGTTACCATGAGTGACAAGTGTAGTGTGTTTGATGTCTTCCACCACAGTCTCTGCTGGTGGCTGTGTAAAAATAAAAGCACCTGCTTGCAGCAGAATGCAGAAAAGACAAAAAACTCTGTGCGCGTGCCTGTGTATAACACACTGACATACAATTTTAAAATTTATTATTTTACCTAATATTATCTAGAACCTCATTGTTTTGAATATACACAGGTAGGTTGCTCAAAGTAAAATCAGATCACACTAAGCAAGCTGGCGGGCAGCTTTTTGAGTGCAGTCAACACATAGAAAACACATGATCTATCTTTCAACAAAAACCCAGAATCAATGGGAAAACCATAATTTTAGGAAGAAATTTGGGAAAAAATTTTTTTGAAAATCAATTCATGATGATAATAATAATAATAATAATAATAATAATAATAATAATAATAATAGTGTGTATATGATAACAGTAAATTAACATTCTAAATTATATAATTAGCAGTAAATAAAGGGGTTGAGTTATTCTTCTAAGGCTCTAAAAACATTCTGGACTTACGTACACGCTATTCCAACTCATTATAAAAACTTTGTACAATACGTTACTCTATGTATGTGTATGTGTGTGTGTGTGTTTTTTTTATATATATTTATATATATTGGTTCTGGCAAATCAGCTCTGACTTTAGCGGCAGAAATCAGTGGAATCTTGTTCTCTTGCACACAGCAGAATGTTTTCTGTCATGGATGCAGCAAAGTGCAGCTCCAGCATATGTTCCCAGATTTAACTTGTATCACCTCTAAATTCTCAGTGAACTTTTCACCCCTGTGACATGGTGTCAAGTGAAGAATGACCACGACGTCTCTGTCTGACCTCTGTGTTAATCAGTCTGCTTTGCTTTCTAGTAATAACCTCACAGACAAAACAATTTATTTGGTGCAAGGCCTCCAAATAAATTGCAGCCGAACAATTTCCAGATGGTGGAACTAATTACAGTTTTTTTGGTATTATTTTAATAAGTCAACTTTCCCTGCCGTCTCTTTGATTTGTTTCCTCAGCTGTGATCGCTGCACTTGGCCTGCAGCAAAGTGTCTTCACACAATCTTGTCTTCTGTGGCTGCTTAAAGTTATCAGCCACCCACGTAAACACGTTGCTTACCTCAGGCTGGGTGTGTGTGGACAGTATAGTGTCATCATTCTCCTAAACGTCCCTGTTAGGATGTTTCCCACTGTGCATGTTGCAGTGTGATATGCCAGTAATTAGTTTCTCTGAATTACGTGTCGTGACCGCAGTCTTTCTGCAAGTAATGCGAGTTGCTCAAAGAAAAAAAGGGTTCTCGGAAAAAGTATCCCCGCTGAATGCAGAATGAGTTGAATCGTAATATTCTGTTATTAGACCGTGTTGTAGTTATGCTGCTGAATTCAATTGTTTATCATTGTGATGCATGAGAGTAACTGCTCCCTGAAGACAAAATAACATCCAAAGACTGATGTCTGTGATGCAAAGCATGCTTCGGGAGGAATGAAAAAAGAGACTGTACCACGGTAGATTTAGGAACCAAAGGTGATTTGATTCCACATCTTCCACCATGGAGGTTACTTTCGCTGGGAAATCAGTGGGTTCACATAATACATAGGTCAGGTCTTGGTGCCACAGTCCACCACGCGACAGAACCGCCTTAGGTCCTGAATGGCAACCAACCAGGTACACAACTGGTCCACCCCCATCTGTCAAAACAACCAAAAATAAATCAATGCATAAATTCACAAAACTGGAGTGTTCACAGACTAGCACCTCCCTACCTAGCTGACCTAATTAAACCCTACGTACCGGCCCGCGCTCTGTGTTGTCAGGGTGCAGGACTACTTTGTGTCCCTAGGATGAATAAAAAGTTTGAGGGTCACAGAGCTTTCCGTTATCGTGCCCCTGTTCTGTGGAATGATCTCCCTGCATCAATAAAACAGTCAGACTCTGTAGAGACTTTCAAGTCCAGACTTAAGACGCTCTTATTTTCCATTTTGTATGGCTAGCATACTGGCATAGTATTTTACTCTGCTTTTTACTCTTTTAAATTCATTTTATTAGGAATTGGAGCGTGCCCTCGCCTCAACTTTGTCTAAATTCTGGGTCTTTTAGTGAAGCTTAGGGCTAGTGGCCGGCAATCACCTTAGTATTTCTTTTGTTTTTCTTGTTGCTGATAGTTATACTGTTTTTGTTGTCTTTCTGCTGCCTGATTCCATTTTTTTTTCTCTCTGTTTGAGGTGTGGCTTCATCCAGAGATGGGTGTATCTGTTCCTGAAACGCTCCTGTCCTGTGCACCAGCAACATTTCCTGTATATTTGTTTTGTGAATTGTTTTAGAATTTGTGTCTGTAGCATGGCCTAAGCAGAGGGTCACCCATTTGAGTCTGGTCTGCTTGAGGTTTCTTCCTCAGAGGGAGTTTTTCCTTACCACTGTCGCCTGTGCACTTGCTCTTGGGGTTGGTAAGGTTAGACCTTACTTGTGCGAAGCACCTTCAGGCAACATTGTTGTGATTTGGTGCTATATAAATGAAAATAAATTGGAAAAAAAAATAGTTGAGTCAAGTGACTTGGATACATTGTTGGTGAGAAAAGATGTGTTGGGGTCTTTGTGGCAGAAATGGATGCCCTGAATGAAGTTAAGTGAGGAATGTCTGTGTGATTGCCTTGGATCAAGACTAAGATCCAGGCTTCCAGTGACTTCCTTTAGACCACCATAGGAAGTGCACCTGTTTGTGGTGAAGGTGTCATACTTCTAGAGACTTTCACTTATCTCCGCAGTCATGTTTATCTCTCTGGATTACGAGAGACTCCCGGGAAGACCTGAAGTGCCTCAAAAGAGGTGATTGTTGATGCCAATACCTGTGCAGAAGAATGAACATCCAAGTGTTTACTGTCTTGGGCTGCATCTGAATGCTTGTACTAGTGTACAATATAGTAAGTCCCTTCAGCTTCTTCCTTCACTTGTGGCAGATCTGAGGTGAATCTGCATGTTGACTTGGCACAAGTTTTATACTAGGCAAAAAGCAGTAATTAGCAGGGTGTCCAAATTTAGTAGTACGCAAAAGATCCTCAGATGATCCACTGCATCCATACTACACAAACAATGGAGCCTGGTAACTCAAGAAGGACTTCCCAGTAAAATTCAAAGAAGAATGCAGACACGCATGAAAACAGTACCAGTGTTCAATAGGCTGTGGAATTGTACAAGTACAGTTCAGGAGCTGGTTAAAAAAGTCTGTCATTGCAAAACAGATTTAATGATTTAGATTTAAATAACATTGTTTTTAGTCTTGTTTTCAGATGACAAAACTAGAAGCATCCACCAGACTGCACACTGTACTTTAAATTTCAGGGGAAATCTAAAATCTGTGCAGTGTCTCAGCTGTCTGCTTTTTAAATTTGTAATTTGTTCTCATTGATTTTAAAAATGTTGACTTTGTATCATAACTACCTCATATGACCAATCTACTTGTCTAAAAGCAGAATATTCAAATCTCCAAGGAAATCAGACATGCCATGTGATCCATAACACCTTTGGTGTATATTGTCACCTGTGAGTGATTACGCATTGTGTGTGTGTGTTTGTGTGTGTGTGTGTGTGTGTTTGTGTTTGTAAATGAATGCACCCATGTGGTATTTCAGCCATTTGTAGAACTGCACATGTCTGTAGAGAGAATTCAGATGATGTTTTATTGCTCCAGTTTGTCGTATGGTCATGTCCTCCAGTACACTGATTACCACATCAATTCCAGTGGCTGATCAAGAGTGGAGGTTGGGGGGGTTGCAACCCCCTTGAGCTGTTCACCACAAGTATGAAAAAATATGGGAAAGGTCTTGGAAAAACACAGATTGGTTGATAAACATGGAGACTGCAGCAGCATGCAGCTCGTCTTAGACGTTCTGCTGTGAAGCTTTTACACAAAAGCACTAAAAGCCACAAAAAATATTTTTTTGCGGGGTGGTATGGTAGAAATGAAGACTAGAGAGACTGTGTTTAGTTTTCCAGATTGCCTTAGAATGCAGCAAAAAGTGTATAAATTTAAATTTTTGACACACTGAACCAAGTCGGAGCCCCCCCCCCCCGCACCTGCAGCTAAATCCACTCCTGAATTTTGTTTGTTTTCCACATGTTCCACCTGGAGGGAACCAATGCAAATACACAGAACACAGAAAGGACCAGGACCTTCTTGCTGTGAGGCAACAGTGCTAACTCACAAAATAGGGTGTGAGATGCCTATAGGTCTCTTTGTCTTCATGACTTTGAGTTTATTCAGTGATTAGGTCAGATCTGACACTGGTGCTACACATCACGGTTTTCGACCACCGTATAGAGCTGCCTTGGGAAGTCAGCCGGTCTGTCCCCACCAATCAAAACTAGTTTACTAATCTTTTAATACTGCCTTAATTAGCACAGTCATTGATGGGCGACCAGAAGACTGTTGGGCTTTTGTTGGACGTATGCAGTCTTCAATCATCCTCAAGTGAATGAGTTGATGTTCAGATTCTGTTTGTCCGTATCCATATGTCAAATTTCCCTGTGCCCCCCCAGCTCTCATGCACCCCTGTTTCTCCTCCTCCTCGGCCTCTCCTCCTCAGCCACTTGTCGTCAGTGCCACTCATCTGTCATTGTGCTTAAAGTGAACATTTCTGTTGCATTAAATCATTCAGTTCGTTGTCCTTATATTGCTGTGACCCAGCTACAAAGTTCTTCTTCCCCAAGAGTGCGTATCACATGCACACTCTCTCAAGAGACATTAAGTGTCCTAGTTTCAAAGCAGAGAATAGACAGAATTTGATGCTCTGATAGCGTCTCATTGCCAGTTGTGTCCATCCTCTGAGTACTGTAATGTGACAGAGAGCACTAGCACAACCCTGTGCTTCAGATGACCTGCTACTTCATGCTTTCTCTCTTTTAAAATGATGGCCTTTCTTACAGCAGGACCTCCTCTCCTCCACTCAACCTGCACTCTTTTATTCTGTCGTATTCTGCCCTCTTATCTTTTTTATGTAGCAACTCCTGAAGAGAGCTAAACAAAGAGAGAGGCCAGAGTGGGAGAGCGCCAAGGGGAGAAAGAAAGTTTAACAAGTGGCGATGGTTTGATTGAAGTGAGGCTGTGTTCCTCTGTAGTGATGAAGCAGAGATGAGGGGCGGATGAGGGAAGGTGAAAGAGGAGAGGTGAAAAAAGAACTGATTGTGAACGAAGGTGGAGGACAAGTGGGTCTTTCTCAGCACCTTTGATCAATGAGGAAAGGAAGTGACTGGACTGAAGATTTCTATGAACAATCACTTCCATGTTGTGAGGGTGTGAAATGTTTGAGGTAGTGCCTGGAACATTCTTGGCAGTGGAGATCTTGGATCCATATTTGTAATCTAATTTGAGGTAAATGGTTAATGGACTGCATTTATGCCATCCTTTTCCACCCCATGCAGATGTTCAAAGTGCTTTACAGTAATGATTCACAGTCACCCATTCACACACCAACTTTAGCCATGCAAAATGCTTAACTGTGCACCCGGAGCAACTTGAGGATTGATGACTTTGTTCAAAGGATCTTAGTGATCTTGTGTAACAGGGCATTGAACCAAAGGTACTGTTATCAGATTCTCATCACATCTCCAAGTGGTAGAGAAGCTTGAATCTTTGACTGGAAGATTCAAGCTTCTCTACTATGGAAACCACCTCGACAACTGAGAGCCTACACAGAAACATCTCCAAGTGCTATAAATACAACTGTCAATTCAATTCAATTCATATAGTGCCAAATCACAACATAAGTTGCCCCAAGTCATTTCAGAAGGTATAGGTACCGTAGGGCCCAGTCACACGGCACACGGTGATAGCGAACAAAGGAAAAAGTCACAAATCGTTGAGAAAAGGTGGCTGATCCTGCACCTTTCCCATCACTGAAAAGCCTGTGAATCAAGAGCGCAAAAAGGAACAAAACAAAACCGAAACTAACAAAAGAAAAACAAAGTGAACATCAACCTTGACGCTTTACAACGTGACCGACAGT
Organism: Thalassophryne amazonica; assembly: GCF_902500255.1. Classification (NCBI taxonomy): domain Eukaryota; kingdom Metazoa; phylum Chordata; class Actinopteri; order Batrachoidiformes; family Batrachoididae; genus Thalassophryne; species Thalassophryne amazonica. Next base: position 12,158,583 of record NC_047117.1, read on the forward strand.
GGGTATGAGTCCGAGTGCAGCCAGCCTTGTCCTCATGTCCGCAGTACTTGCAGGTGCGGGATTTGTTTATCTTGACAACAGGTGAGAGATGTTGTTTGTCTGCACAACAATAATGTGTGTGCACACGCAGGCCAGCCACAAACATTTGGAATGTGCGTAGTTAATACCCCGATCACACGGCACTAACGAAGGACACCGAAGCCAAAATGAAACAAGAAATCTGGACTTGCGTTGACTTTCGGAGACATCATTTAACCATCGTCCAGCTTTGTTCCTGTAGCTGGCGCTTTGTCAGAATTTTCAAACTGTTGAAAAATGTGAACGAATCCTAACGACAACCTCAATTTGTCCGAATTCTGTTTTGCTTTCTGTCTTGATGGTTCCTCATCATTTGCATAGTTCCCGTATTGTCAGCATTCCGATTGATTGTCATCCAACTCTGTCCAACCTCCCAAGTCCGACGCATTATACGAAAATTGACGATATCTGAACAGATCAAAACTAAACATCTGACGAGCTGAACATGACTCATCCATGTGTGGGACGAAAAGCAACGTTTTCATACAGAAACAATAGTGGCAAGAATGTTTTATGAGCAACTTAACTACGGGGTCTGTTAGAAAAGTATCGGACCTTTTTATTTTTTGCAAAAACCTGATGGATTTGAATCACGTGTGGCATGAGCCAACCTTGAACCTTCGTGCGCATGTGTGAACTTTTTCACGCCTGTCGATTGCATCATTTTCTGGTAAGTAGCCTTTGTGTGGGACGTGTGCTGTGCACTCGGTGGATTTTCATTTCAAGGAAAAAGATGGAATGACTGGAGCAGTGCCGCATCAAATTTTGCCAGAAACTGGGCGACAGCCAGGTTGAAACCATTCGGAAAATTCAGACGGCTTTTGGTGACAATCCTCTGGGCATCACACAGATTAAGGAGCAGTACAACCGGTTTAAAGACGTCCGCACAACGGTGGAGAGCGAGCCACACCACCTGAATCCTGAGGCATTCCCAGCATGCAATACCTCTCAGTCTTCCTTGAGATCTATTCCCAGTTGCATGTGGAAAGGAAACCTTAAGGCCCTAAAGAATGCTTGATCATCCTGGTATTTTTTTCCCCCCAAAGTGTAGATGCAGCAGTCACACTTGAACAAGTCATAATGTCCATGTTGGTCGTTACCCAAAATTCCTAACCAGGTGAACATTGGAACATAGAGTGGAAAGATTGCTGCTATTCTCAGCTGCATCTAAACCAGCAAAACATAATGTGAAGGCTGAGGAATTAGGGAAGTAGTATTACAGAATACATACATGTGCACTGCAGGCACAAGTATGTATTCTGGAGCATTCTATACATCCTAATATTTGCACCACCATTTACAAAACAACAACAACAACAACAAAAAAAAAACAAAAACACAAGTAAGGCAAAAAAATTCAACACAGAATGCTGGTTTTGTTTCTAATATTTTTCCCAGTGTACACACGTGTTGGAGCTGGCCTTGTTATACGTTCACAGTAGAAAGTGCAGAGTTGGCACGATGCACTAATTTCTGCTCGAGTGCAGTTCAATTAAAGCAGATGTAAAGAGCCGTTCTCCAGCCTCAGCATGTTGCTGCCCGGCTCAAAGCAGTGTAGAGCACGTGCACGCTCTCTTCCTGCTCGTGCTCGCACAGCACAAGCATCGGCAAAAATCTGTGCCGTCACATAACGAAGTGGAATTTGTTCGTCGAGCCGCAGGATGTGTTCAAACACGAGATCGCGGTGGCATGACAGAACAAACTGAATGTCAGGAAGCAGGAACCTGACCAACAGGATTGTGCCTGCAGCAGCGTGCGGCTCATCCTCGACGTACTGCTGTGAAGCTTTTACATGAAAGCACTAAAAGCCACAAAAATGTATTTTTTTGGGGGGGGTGGAAACTGCTGTGCATGAAAAGAGCTAAACATGGCTATTGATTAGGTGGAGTTGGCTCAATCTGTGGCAGCGGCCTCGCACCGGAGCGCCAGATGAGCTAAAAGTCACATCATCTTAATGACATGTTGTTCAACATAATTGATTCACACTGAATAAGTAGGAATGTTGAAAGTAACCATTTATCTGCTGTAGTCAAATTAAACTTTGGCATCCCCTTGGTCTTCTCTGGTCACGGGAGTCTTCACACTGAAGCACTGGATTCCTATTCCCTCATAATGCACAAAGAAAGTAATACCACTCATGTGACACAGTCATTGAAAGCGCAGTGTTTCCCAATCCTGGTTCTCAGGACCAAAAACACATTTTCCATCATCATACCATGGAATCACCCTTGCTTCTACATGGCAACCATCCAGGAAGAGATCCATGCCAAGTCCTTGGATACTGACCCATAGGGACCTCAGGAACCATAGGGTGGCAAAATCCAACATCTCATCTGCATCATAGCACCTGGGTAACAGATCAAGTAGGGGATTGGCTATTGGGGTGAGATATGAAGGGGACATTATGTGCCCCGTGGCTGCTATGGTAAGAATGAACATCCAATAGGAATCCTGAACACAAGACAGCTAACAGGGCTCTGGTGAAACAAGAAGTCCCCAACAGCGGATCAGGAGAAGGAGGTGATGGCTTTCACCCAACGGCTGTCAAGGTGGATGAAGACTGCAGCAGGTCCTCAGGCCCTGATTGTCTGGGATTTCCCAGCCATTCGAACAGGCTAAGGATCTGTCAAGGACCAAGTGTTTGTTGGCATTCATCAGTATTCCCACATTAAATAAACCCATGCACAGGCATCTCTATATTGACGCCTGTAAGTACATTTTCTTTGGGTTCACCATCCAATCCGGGAATCTTTCAAGAGACAATGTTCCTCACCACCAACGGATTGTGACGAGGACTACTCGGGACCTAAAGTACTGCACATTTTCCACTTGTCCCTGAACTAATCAGAATACAAAAGCTCAGTCAGACATGTTCCATTGCTTAGTCAGCTGTTATTGATTAGCTGAACACACCTGACTGAGTTAATCTACTCTGTTTTGTTTAGGTACAAATGGAAAATGTGCTGTACTTTCGGTTCCAAGGGCCAGCACAGTTCTAGCAATATTCAAAGATTTGGCATGGAGTTCATCCTGGATGATTGCTTTCCTGGGCTCTGGGCAGTTCTGTGGTATGGTGGATGCAGCAAAGCACAGCACCAGCACAGGCTCCCAAAACTGACCAAGGATTATCCAGAAAGATTATCCAGAATGGCTTTGGGCATTTGCTGTAGTTCAAATTCCTGAAGAGATGTCTGTTATTTTGTGTATTATACATTAAAACTGCTCAAATATTGATGGACTGACTTTTTCCCACGGGTCCATTTTCAGAGTGAGTGAGTGAGTGTCTTTTGAGCAACATAAAACCTACAACATTTATAGTATGTTGCTAAACTGCTTTGGTTCATCAGGGGGCACCTTTGGAATGACATCTATTTTGAAACATTCCTAAAACTGTTTTACCCATTTTATTGCAAGAATCCTATCAACTTGCATCTAAATAAAATGCGTCAGAGGGGTGATGCACCTATGTAGAGCTTTGAGGGGGGTTATTGAAGTCATGGTATGGCATCGTAACAGCCACAATATCACATTCAGACACACAGATTCTTTACCGACAGCATGCACTCCCATTGTTCATGATATGGAGTTATTTAAGTCATATTCCTTCCAAGAATGGCGAAAATCTGTTTGTGCGTTTGAGTTATTTGGTACTCAGATGCACGCATCCCATAAGCAATTACAGTATGCTGCACTACAGCTAACTCACAGCATGATTACATATTACACATATTGGCAGCATGGTGGCTTAGTGGATAGCACTCTTGCCTCACAGCAAGAAGGTTGTGGGTTCAATTCCCACCTGTGGTCTTTCTGTGTGGAGTTTGCATGTTCTCCCTGTGTTTGCATGGGTTTCCTCCGGGTGCTCTGGTTTCTCCCCACATTGACATGCAGGTTAGGTCAATTGGAAACTTTATAATTGTCCAGGTCTCCCTTGCAAAAGAGATTGTGATCTCAATGAAACTAACCTGGTTAAATAAAGGTTTATATATATATATATATATATATATATATATATATATATATATATATATATATATATATATATATATATATATATATATTGTTGTCTTTAATATGTACTCACATCATTATCGTCACTGAATGTTCTTTGATTCTTGTTGCTATCAAGGCTGCTTGTTTATTGGTACAACGTGAATAAATGACAAAAGGGAAAAAAAAATACAGCTTGTATTACAATATATTTCTTTACTCCCATGGCCATTTAAGTAACTGCAAGTGTCAAGTACGCAGGGAGATACATGAACCTCTGCGCCTGTGACAATACTGGTCATCTCTGCAAATATTTAAGAGTTCCAGCAATGGTGATCGCTGTTCATTTGAAGATGGTCAGCTTAGGAAATGCAGGGAAAAGTTACTGCTTCAAACTGGTGAATGTAATGCTTAGTGTCTTTTAACTAAAACAAAAAGCCTGTAGTTTTGCTGAATGCATGTTGTTTTTGTACATGCATATTTGCAGATCTGTTTAAACATTTTTGACAGTCTGTAACGCATCAACAATTTAACCTGACTTGCATATCTGTTTCATTCAATACTCAACCATATAATTATTATAGCACCTGTTTGCAAAAACAGTCCTTGTCCACTTTGCCTCTTTCCTTTCTTCCTTTCTCAAATAACTGACACATCTTTAAGTGTTTAGGCTGGCATCCATTCACTCCCCCGAGTACCTCGGCGGCTCAGATTTCCTTGTTTTTGTCTTGTTTGGAGGTCTTACTTAATTCCATGCCTGTTTTGCTGTTCCTGCCCACGTGTTATTGCTCAGAGCAAACAATTACTCGCCTTGTTTGAGATACGCTGGACGAACATAAATCTGAATAAATGTAGGGATCTCAGTCGATACGGAAATGTAATGTGGGTGAGGAAGAGGTGGATGTGGAAAAGCAAAAAGGATGGATGAGAAAATGCCTCTGTCATTTTCTTTCTTTCTCTCTCTCTCTCTCTCTCTCTCTCTATATATATATATAGTTATTTACATTAATTATTAAGATCTTATTGTCTTACCTACAATTTGTAGATGTTCAATAAAGCCTCTCAATCAATCAATCATTAAACAACATTTACATTTATGAGCTTTTGACAAGAGCGGAGGTTAGCTTTGAGTTTGCAGAAGTTAGCGTGCACCCTGAAGTCCACGAAATGTCTTGTAAATCACTCCAGAGTAACCATGTGGAGATTAATCGATACAAATTGGTATCTAGATACAAATGTGCGATCCAAGTGCAGCGATTCATTTGAAGGGTTGAATTGTGTTGCATCGCTCGCTACCTGCTTGCAGCGATTTTTTTTGATGCACACTGAATGCACCACGAATGGAAGCCAGAAAGCTTAATGATTTCCTTATCAGTCCTTCAGTTTGGGACACCAGAGCGGCTGTTGTTTTTGAGGGTGTTTATTGGGAAATGGTCATTTCTCTATGTTGACTGTAGACTGCGGCAGGTCTGTTTGAAGCATAAAGCAACAAAGCAGCACTTCGACCCGCTGTTTGCTGGTTCTCTACTTCGCTGGTTTTCAGAAGAATGTCTTCATTAACCCCTCTCAAAGCCATTTAAAGATGTCAATCGTGAGTCAGCTTTGTGTGGATGAAAGTCACTAACTGGGACTCTTGTCCTGTTGTGGGCAATAAACATCCAACGTTCCACACCGGAGTTTTACACGGTGACTCTCTGGCGTGAGCACCAGCTGTGCATAAACTGAAGTTGTCCAAAGAGCCGCGCAGATTTCAGTCTGAATTAATAACTTCAGAGCGAATCTCCGTTTTAAATCAAATGACACCTCTTTCCAAATATTATAATACAAACAATAAACTAGAACTGACCAAAACTGTTTTTTTCCCCCCAAAATGAAACGTCCTCTGGTCTTTATGAAACATTGGTCTTGACGTGCAGCAGCCGGCTGAAGAGCTCAGCCCAGAGGCTTTGGGGTTCCATTTGTGTCATTATCTGAAAGGAAATGCTTTTGACAAAAACTACAGATTTTGTGTATTTCTATTTATGTTCGGAGATCTCAGATCCATCATGTACATCAAGGATCCAGTGACCATGTACAGATTTTATTGATTTTTATTTATGTCCAGAAATCAAGGATCCAGTGACCAATTTCATATTTATTTACTTTTAAGACTCAAGAAAATGTTGTTGACATAGAAAACCTGTAAAGCCTACTTTTAGTACACAGAAAATTCACAAGCGGTTTTGAATCGGAATCGATAAAGAGTCGGATCGATCATCGATATCAATAAAATCTTATCAATTCCCATCATTAATCATATCACACCAAATCGTATTGTATTGCATTGTGAGGAATTAAATCGCCATCAAATACATATCAAATCACATCGAATCGGGAACAGGGGTGAATCGTATCACATCGTATCATCAGTATTGTCATGTATTGTTATATGTGTTGTATCGCTGGTAGTGTATCGAGATGCATATCGAATTGTTGTCAGTGATGAGATTCACATGCCTACTCCAGAGGTGTTATCAGGTTACAAAAACAGCATTTTCAGTTTTACAAGTGTTTATTTCTCACTAGCTTTTAAATAATATATGAGAAACATGTTATATAAACACATAAATGAAGCAGTATTACAGAGACCTGACAGTGACGTCATGTTGCTGCTCTACTCTGATTGGCTGTCATAAAATGGAACAGAATGCAACAGAATGTGACTTTTTAACCTCTTAAAATAGGTCAAGGTCAGCCATCTTTGAACCTGTCCAATGTCTGTGTCCCAAGAAGGTTCTCTGTGAATTTGAAGACTCTGGCAGTAATAGAACTGGAGTTATACCGAGCACAGATGGATGGACAGACGGATGCAAAGTCTCCGCAATACCCAGTGGAGATATTTAATAGCGTCAGGTTGGGATGATGCACTTGTTTCCTGATACGATGTGTATGTTGCGCTGTGCACAGTCTCCAGTCACAGCCATTAAGTCATATTCACCTTATTCAGCCCCGCCCACTTTTACAGCAGAGGCATTTCAGTTTTGGATTAGGACTTCCGGTGAGCGGTGTTTTCAATACAGAACAATGGAAGATATTACATGGATAGAAACAAAGACCTTTTTGAAAAGCTCAAAGGGATCGACTCTGGCTCACCCACGGGTCATAACAGAGTGGGAAGATGACCTGAAAAAGTGGCCCTCGATTATTTTTAACTACTTTGTGTTGTCACTCAGCGTGTACAGTTTCGCTATGAGGAACGACGAGCTCCTCGTCGCACAGTGCCGCTGAAGCTCATATAAAAGCACAATCAAGTTAAAATACTACCTGACAAGTAGTAGAATCAGAATCAGAAGAAGTTTATTGCCATTGCCAGTGAATAGGATTCACAGACTAGGAATTTGCTTCGGTACAATGGTGCAACATTAAGAAGAGATAAAATGCTAAGATAAAATATAACATATGTGTCAAAATAAGATAAAATATAAGATCAAAAAAAGAAATATGACATATGAAAGGCTGTGTGCAACAGAAAAACAGAGAAACAGAAAAAACAGTGCAGTGGGAGGAGTGCAATTAAAAACCAAAGTACATTGTCTAAAGTGACCCGTGATAAAATGATAAAGTGACAGAGTTAAGCTTAAGGTGACTGAGTTATGAGGTGTTCATGAGTCTAACGGCAGAGGGGAAGAAACTGTTCTTATGGCGGGAGGTTCTGGTCCGGATGGACCGTAGCCTCCTGCCCGAGGGGAGAGGTTTGAACAGACCGTGTGCAGGGTGAGAAGGGTCAGCTGTGATCCCACCTGCTCGGCCCAGAGTCCTGGAGACGTGCAGGTCGTGGAGAGATGGAAGGCTACAGCCGATCACCTTCTCAGCAGAGGCCACAATGCGCTGCAGTCTGTGTCTGTCCCTGGCTGTGGCCCCGGCGTACCACACCGTGATGGAGGAGCAGAGGATGGACTCGATGATGGCCGTGTAGAACTGCACCATCAGCTGGACAGGCAGCTCGGCCTTCTTCAGCTGCCGCAGGAAGTACATCCTCTGCTGGGCCTTCTTGATGAGGGAGCTGATGGTTGACTCCCACTTGAGGTCCTGGGTGATGGTGGTGCCGAGGAAGCGGTGACAGACCACAGTGGTGATGGGGCTGTTGGTGAGGGCGAGGGAGGGTGGGGGGGCTGTGGCTTTCCTGAAGTCCACGATCATCTCCACTGTTTTCTGGGCGTTGAGCTCCAAGTTGTTGCTGCTGCACCAGGTCACCAGCCAGTCCACCTCCCTCCTGTAGGCAGACTCATCCCCATCCGAAATGAGTCCGATGAGGGTGGTGTCGTCCGCAAACTTGATGAGCTTTACAGAGTCATGGCTGGAGGTACAGCAGTTAGTGTAGAGGGAGAAGAACAGAGGGGAAAGGACACAGCCCTGTGGAGATCCTGTGCTGAGAGCCCGAGTGTTCGAGACATTTTTTCCCAGCCTCACACGCTAACTCCGGTCTGTCAGGAAGTCTGTGATCCACCTGCAGGTGGAGTTGGGCACATGGAGCAGAGAAAGCTTGTCCTGGAGCAAAGCTGGTTACCACCATAGTACCATCGTAATGCCACCATAATGCCAAGATTATGTAACGTTAATTTACGTATGGTGTTATTTCATGCAGTGTTTGGTTGTATCAAACGCCAGAAAATGAGTAAATAAGATAGCAGCTAATGCTACAAACACAGCTTACCCGTTTGTCTCACTAGCATCCGCCGTGGCTTCTTCAACGGAGCGTTATAGTCCAATAATTTCTCTGGGTAAAGATCCAGTGGTGTGGGTTTTTTTCTCCATAAAATGAAAAGAACAGACAGGGACGTTTGAGTGGATTTTTCAAATTCAGTGCCTTTATCCAGCACCGGAGCTCCTCGTATTTCAATGGAGGAGGGAACAAGTTAAAAAAAAATTAGATCTCTGCTTTCCATGTTCAAAACATCGTTCTGAAAGTGATAGTTTCCTTTTCTTCCAGTTGTTGTGGCACCTACAAACTGAACAACTAGTGATGCTCATGTTCGGACACTTCTATCGTACTGTGTTCCCACGGAGATAATCATTGACGCAGTGGCAAACCGGAAGTTGCTTGCCAAAATGACGCTGCCCACCCTGGCTTCCTGAATAAGGTGAATAAAGTCTTCAGAGTTGTCGTGAAGGTCACAGCAGTACTCCAGTGATTTCTTTCGACTATATATTTTCTGCAGCAGAACTACTGTAACATATACGTAATAATAAAAAAAGCACCCAAGAATTTGGTGCAAAAGTTGGAAATAACTTTTGGTTTCAGCACAAGATCAAAAAGATATATTCACTTATTTAGATCATTAAGTCAGTGATGCTGAACATTCCAGAATGTCCTGTAACGTCCTAAGGCCTCTTCATTTCCTATTAGTGATCATGACTGACTACAGCTGGTAGCTTCTGTGTGCCAACATTAAAAAGCTTTGCTTGGCAGCACTCATTGGATGGACCAACACACAGTAATGTGTGAAGTTCAGTGCGGAATTCAAGAGGATCATGGATTTATGAAAGTCAGAAATGTCTCTTTCTAAACAACTGCAGGCTCAAAGATCATCATTTCAAACATTTGTGCATATGTACAAGTTACTGGGAGGTGTAGCACCTTTACCAAAGTCTGGAAGAAGAAAAAAAACGAAGTGTGACCCTCAGCTGAGAGGTTATTGGTTCCGATCGTCAGGAACAATCCAGGAACGATGAAAGCCCAGGCCTGCTATGAACTGGAAGCTGCTGGATTGTCAGGGTCACAGTCAGCAGTCAAGAGAGTTTTACATCTCCATGGACTGAAACGAAAGAACTCCCACTACAAAATCAATACTTTCAAGCTCAACTAATTTTTGCAGAGGACTGGAGAAGTCAAGATGAGGCATTGAACCCCGGTAGCATTACCAGTCAGTATGGTGGTGGGATCATCATGCTCTGGAAAGGTTTTCCTGCCAGTGAAAGTGGTACACAGCTCAAAGTGGGTGGTGTAATGGAGGAGGAGGTCTACTGACTGAATTCTAAAACAAAACATCAGCTTGACAGTTGAAACATGGACCCAAATGGGTGCTCAAACAGTATAAGATGTTCATACCACAAAGCCCAAGGGAGTAGATGAAAAGCAGGATTTGGGAATGGTAGCAGGACTCGATAACAGGAGATCAAAAATACTGTAGCTAGAGCAAAACCTGAACTCTGAGACCAAGAGTCTGTAAAATGAACACGAGAGAGGAGGGCAGAACCTATTCCAATCTGGTAACTAGGTGATGTTCTTATGGAGTATTTAAAGGACGTGGAGCACTTATACCCAGAAGTGCGTGGACACACGAACACACAGGTAAACAAGAGCAATTTGAGATTTCTGACGTTTGCCAAGGGTTGATGAGGACTCAAAATAACGGATGTGATTCACATCATGACCCGGACTTTACCTGGATACGGATTCCGCAACACAATGCAATAATTGCACACTGATCCAGAATGGTCTGACTTGTCAAGATGTTGCAATCTGATATTTAATTCACAAGCTGAAACAAAATAGTGTCTTCCTGAGATGTACATCGTGGAGTCGTATCCTTGAAGTAGTTTTGACATAATCCCTAAAAGTCTGCAAAGTGAAATCCCGATCCAGAATCTAGATCCAGATCACCTTCAAAATTTAATGGAGTCTTCCAAGGCCCAACACCAATGTGTAGTGAAAAGTTGGTGAAAATCTGTTAAGTAGTTTTTACATAATCCTCAAAATCTGACAAAGTGAAGAGTACATATTGAAATCCTGATCCACAATCTGGATCTGGATCACCTCCAAAATACAGTGGCATCGTTCATGGCCTAATATCTATCTGTGGCAAATTTTTCATAAACGCTGATGATTTTATTATGTTTTTGGCGTACGTAACAAACTGGGAGTCAAAATTAACACAGGGAGTTTGTCAAAATAAGAGCACCAATGAAAACAGACAAAAGTAACGTGGAAGGAAAATAATAAATAACTGTTTGTTTTCCATCAAATAATCCTTCAGCGTGGCCTCTGATTTTTATGATTCAACTCACTGCACTTTCAAAATTTTGGACATTAAAATAAAGAGTTTAAATAGCAAATCAACCTGAGCAGCATTCTAATGGAATGTTTGTGTTTGTCTCCCCCCTTTTTTGGAAATAGGGTTTAGTAGAAGAGAGCCAAATGTGAGACGTGGACAAAGGTGAGCGGGAACGTTGAGGAAATAAATTGGATTAAAACCTACAATGTTGTGTGCACTTTATCAACCACAGCCACCAGGACAATTTCCTGCGTTGAGAATATTTTATCCTCTCACACCACATTCATTAAAAGTCAGCTAAACAAGGCTCAACTACTCCGCGCACTGTGCATCTCGCAATAAACACCAAATTGCTTTGCTAAAGCACTAAATCCTTTTTATTTCATTCTTAAAATCCCTTCATTGTTTTTAAGGTGTCGGTATGAAGACAGTGTATAGCACAAAATGGCCTTTTCAGTATTTGGTAATTACCACAGACTGTATATGGTAATTAAATCGGACAATGTGGTTAGATTTATGCACCCTGCAAACAAACCTTTGGGGGTTATACAGGAATCACCCTCCATCCATGCATGTAATTATACGTTAGTCTGTTTAACAGGAATGAAAAAATGACTTTATTCACACCACATTGCACGTTTTGACTAAAGTTTAAAATACAGTTTTATACAACATTACATTGTTCAATTAAAAAAGAAAAAAAAAATCAAAAACTGAAATCTAAACAGTCTGACACCCCAGATTTTTTAACAGTAGGAATGAAACAAAGTTAAAATGGTTTTTACCCCCCAGTGGTATGTTAGCGTAAAGAAGAAGATACATTTTTCTCCCAGGTGTTTTTTTTTAAATTGACATTTGACTGTAGATATGTTCATGTAGGTAAGAACCTCTAAAAGAAACTTAGTAACCCTGCTAACCAACAGCTTACAGACAAAAAAAAACTTATAAAACTTCAGAACAGTGCTGGAATTTTGCATTCGTATTGACAGCATTGAATATTTGTGGGTCTACTTCTTTCAATGTAGCAACTGTATTAAAATCACCTTCATGTGAATGTTAAGGCCCGGTCACACGACACTTAACGAAGGGCAACAAAGCCCAAATGAAACAAGAAATCTGGAATTTCGTTGACTTTCGTTAAGTGACGTGTGACCGGGCCATAAAATCCAGTGTAACAGATTTACATTCTTACCTTAAGCACTGGTTACTTTTTTATTTTTATAGAATCACTAGAATAAGGTTTGCATGTTTGTTTACCATAAAAAAAGCTAAAAGAAGTGTGGGAAAATGTTGGATCTTGCTAATTAATGTATGTAAAAAAGCTCAAAAAGTGATGTGTTTTTAAAAGATTTACACTCCTCTCTCTCTCACCCGTTCTCTTTTATTTGTAAAGTAGGTAATAGTACCCGTATACATGAAGTCACTAAGGCACTTCATGCACGTGTGGCATCAGTAAGGATGTGGACACCTTGTTTAAGTCAGAATTTCCAGGTAAACAACACAATTTATTGTCTAGTGGAAGTCTGAGTTTGACTCCAGTGACCTTAACCGTCACCCAAATGATTGACCTTTCGCTGATTGTGCCAAGCCACTTCAAGAACACATCTACATATGTGTGCCAAGTTTGATATTCCTCTGGTTTAAAATCATGGCCTTTGCTAAAGTGACCCCCTTTTTGAGCAATTCCAAGGTTGACCTTTGGCAGAAATCGGTCAAAGAACCTGGGAGGAGTCGACTGACTGGCAATGGCCTTTGATAAATTTGTCTTTTTTTCCTAAATGAATCCTTTTATGACAATTCTGGGCTTGACCTTCACATACCAAGTCTGGTTGAAATTGGCCAAAGGACCTGGGTGGAGTCATGGAACGAACAGACAAAAGTTGCTCAACTCACAGTATAGGTTTTTTTTTTGGGGGGGGGGGGCTTTTTCTGCCTTTATTTGACACACATAATAAACACACACACCAAACATAGCCCAGGCTGGGACTGGAACTCATGGACACTGCAAACATCTGTATCTACCAGGCGCCAAGCAAATTGTTGGATGTTTGTTTTGCAAGACATTTTGTGTCCAAACCGTGATGCACAAGTGTTGCATCGTTGTCGTGCTGCTCTAAGTTGGAGATCTGTACACAAAGGCAGAGGATGGTAACGCAATTCATTAAATCCAGAGCCATTGCATATAAGTGTGTGTTGTTTGGTGGCGATAATAGAATCTTAATTGGTTGATTAGAAAGGATCAAGGCCATTGATTGGATAGAGCTCAGGGCTCACCTGCTGTTCTCTGCATCTAATTGGTTAGCTAAATAACATTTCAATGAAAGTCTGTGAGCTGCACCAAGCAAGCGTACACACACACACACACACACACACACATACACACACACAGCCAAGAGGGCAGGAGGAAGATAGATAAGAAGATGAGCAGAAGATGAAGGATGGAGAGAGACGGTGTGAGAGGGAGGAGAGAGTTGCCAGGGAGGGAGTGAGAACATCCTTTTACACCCAAGTGTGTCAGGCTTCCTGGATGACAAAAATATGGTCTGTCAGTCACAAAGCCAGCGTGTGTGTGTGTTGTGAGATGTTCATGGTGCAAGGTGCAGCTGTTCAGAATAGACCACTAATAACCTGTGTCAATGTGCCTGCACACTCATACATACACACACACACGTACATGCACACAGCCACAGTCGTGCACATCAGTGTGGTAATTATTAAAGCCCCAGTGACACTGACAGACAGTAGAAGATAAGACTAATATAATTGATTGACATTGTTGTCCTTGCTGCAGTGGCGGTTCTAGATGGTTTCACCTGAGGGGGGGCTACTGTCAGTCCAGCTGTTGCCTTAAAGCTCATTTATGCTTACTGTTAAATCCTATACAAGAAAAAAGTTGATTGATTGATTGATCTCATTAGCATTTGTGGCTATTTTCTGAAAACCTATGGGTACTGATTAAAAAGGATCAATTTTAGTCGAAACAACTCTACTCTGCTACATTTATTTAATGGCAAAGAAGATATTCTATTGATTTATTGTCATTTATTGCAAATGACCATAACCACTGAACAGTCTGTGGACTGACGCCTCACCTCCGCTGAGTTTTTAAGATTATATTTATTTATATTTTTATAGTTGGGAAATATTTCCAGCAGTTTATCCCACAAGTGTGATACTAATGTTCTCTGATCGCGTCACTATGTGATGCTAATGTTAACTTGTAGTTTTAGTGTGTGATACTAATGTTGGCTCATCATGTCAGTGTGTGATGCTAATATTAGCTTGTCATGTCAGTGTGTGATGCTTATGTTGACTGGTAAACGCAGCGTGTGATGCTAATGTTAGCTAATCTTGTCTGCATGTGAAGCTGACTTGAGTTTTTGTGTAAGTGCAGGTCTGCAGCATTAGTTTGTTGTGTTGGTGTGTGATTTTGACTCATGTATTGGTATGACTCCTGCAATTTGCATCACATCTAATGGAGTTTATTCCTATTAACTGCTCTCTGCATGATGCTTACTGTAGCATGTCATGGCAGTGCATCACGCTAATGTTAGCTCATCCAGTGACATGACAAGCTATAGTTAGCATCATGTCTGGTAGAATTGATTCTTGAGGACTGCTGACTCATATTAACTGTTCTTTGTTTGATGCTAACTGTAGCTTGTCATGCCAGTACGTCATGCTAATGTTAACTCATCCACTGACATGACGAGCCAGTTGGCACCACGTCTCATAGAGCAGCACTTCAATTATATGTTGGAATTAATTACCGTCACCAAAGAGGTGGTATATTCAGTGGCTCTGGACTGTTTGTTTGTGTGTTAGCAGGATAACGCAAAACATAATAAACACATTTCAACAAAATTTGGTGGGCAGTTACTAGATACTGTTCCTGGAAATAATTGGTTAAATTGTGGAGGTGAGCCAGAATATATTCCAGAACTGAGATGCAGAAGAATGTTCCGTACATAGCAACATTTAATTCAAAAATCTGTGATAACACTTTGATTAAATTTGGTGAGCAGACAGATAATGTCTTAGAAAATGGGGTTATTTATTGGATCCAGGATGCAGAAGACCTTTGAAGCATTCATGAACATCCATCCATTTTCTATACCCTCTTATTCCAATTAAGGGCCATGGGGGGGGGGGGGGGGGGGGGGGGGGTGTTGGAACCTATATTCACAAACAATTTATTCAAAAAATTATTAATAATGAGCTTTTACATACTACAAGCAGATAAATAATGTCCTAGGAAATTATGTAATTATTATTATTTTTATTTTATTTTTTTCATTTATTTATTTATTTTCATCCGAACTCGAATACATTCTGGACCCGGGATCCAGAATAATGTTAGAGGTATAGCAGCGTTGAACTCAGAGACATATGAATGGATCATTTATGAGCATGTAGATAAATTCTTAGGAAACAAGTTTCAATGCTGAATGCACGCGAAAGTGGTTGTTTTGGGGAATATGGACTCTGAGTGTCTCCCAGTTTTAAAAGTGCAATTATAAATTTTGGTAGCTGTAATCTGAACATTGATAAAATTAAGAATGAGAACAATCTCTCACACATCTACTTCAATTTTATGGCAGGTCAATACCAAGGATACCTACTGAATTTGATTTCAGTCATTCTTGTGCATTTTACATTTGGTTGTGATGTTATAAATATTTTGGGGTTTCATTTTTGGTATCATTTGCTATTTCATATTGATCTGTACTTGACGGGCTCTGACAAATCACCAAGATGCACTACAGAGAATATAGAACTGTAAAATCTGTCTCCTCCACAGACCCCCTCTTGGGAGTTTTTCTTAAAGTGTTATCTGTCTTAAAGAAGAAAAGACAATTAAAAACAAACAAACAAACAAAATTACATTTGCATACTTATTGTCAGTAAATAAATAAATGTTCTAACTGCATCTCACAGCCTAACATCGCAGTCCACACATTCCAGAGGATGCCTTGAATCTTCTTGTTCTTGTTTACATCCTTTAAATCACTCACACTTTCTTTCTCTCTCACGCACACACACACACACACACACACACACACACACACACACACACACACACACACACACACACACACACACACACACACACACACACACACACACACACACACACACACACACACACACACACACACACACACACAAACAAGGCGCTGCTTATTGATCGACCCTTTTCCTACCGAGCAACACAAACTCACTTTTGCATCTTCAGCTTTTTGGCACGGTTTTATCTGCTCATGACCTTGTTATGAATATTTTATCTCCGAACAAGGGTTTGTGCAGTTTTCACCTGGTTTACAAATTTGTAGAGCTCATGTAGCTTGTTGGAAGATTAGTGAGGCATCTGCTTGGCAGCTACAACCCACATTATTGTAATGGGAGCCCTTAATGATGGTGAATTATAATTTCTGCAGATATTGTTCCCATGCACAGTAAGAAAGAGGCGCCTCATAAACAATGCACAAACACACAGACACACACAGGAGGTTGTAAATCGTACTCTAGATATTTGCAATGTGCTTTGTTCTGAAGTACAAGCATGAGCGGCGAAGCAATTTGCGCTGCAGCAGTGCTGGAACGTAGTACATTTATTAATATATATGCCTTTGTACTTGTATATTTGCACTTCAAAGGGAAAAATTGGACATTTAACACCAGTAATTTTATTTTACATCTAACATCGCTACTTGCCCAAGTTTCTGATTGCCATGCAGTATTGTTTCTTGAGTAACACCAAAACTAGAGCAAGTAAATTTAAATTTTTTCAGGTAGAGTAATAGGGAAGATGATGTGGTTCTGTTGGCCTCATTAGACAGTGATGTCTCATGTGCATCAGGCAGGTTTGAGGCTGAGTGTGAAGTGACTAGGATGAAGATAAGTACCTCCCAATCTGGTCATGGTTCTCAGCGGAAAAGGGTGACTTGTCCCCTCTGGATCAGAGAAGAGCTGTTGCTTCAGGTGGAGGAATTAAAGTATATCTGCCTACTTGGCTTAAGTTATTTTACATTATATTACATTATTTATTCAAAAGCAAATCAGTGTTGGACATGTAGTCCATGGCCCAGGCAGGATTTCAATACCACTTAAGGTGATGAAACAACACTTAGAATGCAGCCTCAATGTACTATGACCAACACAAAAACGTATGATAACCATCCCAGGGTGGTAGCTGTAGCCAGGTAGAGGTCAATGAAGAATTACACAGACGTCAAAATGTAAAAATGCCCCAGTCATGTTAAAAACTGTACTACATTATTTGTCTGTTCATAGCGATTCCGCAAAGGTATAGTTTGGACTATTTATGACTGAATGTTATAGAGTTATGGGGTAAAAACAACACAAATGGTGACAAAGGTCAGTTTCAGTTTGTACAGGGGTCAAAAGTTAAAGTTGCTCCAATTTCAGTAAAAAAATATGCAAATTATTGTTTGTGTTAATAGGGTTCTAAAAAGGAATAGTTTGCACCATGTGTCATGCTTAGTTATGTTACAGGGTAACATATGCCATATGCCATAGAATCCAATGGACGTCGACCTTGCTTGACCTTTATTTTGGAGACCAAACATTCAGCACAATCAAAACTATTTCATTTATTAAACCTTTTCATAACTTGCATCATTTTTTTATGAAATTGGAGCAACTTTAACTTTTGACCCCTGTACAAACTGAAACTGACCTTTGTCACTATTTTTGCTGTTTTTAACCCATAACTCCAGAACATTCAGTCACAGATAGTCCATACTCACCTTTTTTGGAATCATTACAATCAGATAAATAATGTAGTATAGGATTTAACATGATTGAAGCATTTTTACATTTTGACCTCTGTGTAATTCTTCATTGACCCCTAGCTGGTTACAGCTACCACCCTGGGACAGTTATCATACATTTTTGTGTAGGCCATGGTATACTGAGGTTGGATCTAAGTGTCGTTTCATCACCTTACGTGGTACCAATTAGGTCAAAATTGATGACTGGTTCATAGACTAATGCCCCAAATGCATTTGCGTGATGTACGAGAGGCGATTGAGAAATTTTCAGCCTGACCTAGAAAATGTATGGCGTGGTTCTCCGTGTTTTTGCATTCTGAGAAACTAACATTTCTCAATATTGCACTCAGTGAGACAAAACCACACATTCTGGAGCAAGGTTTGCTTCTCAGAATGCAAAAGATGGAGAACCACGCCCTACTTTTAGGCTCAAAACTTCTCAATCACCCCTCATACAACAGATTGTGTACATAATTGATTTAATCTAGTGTGTCCAATATCTGGAGGTTGTCAAGTTGATACTGTGCACATATCAATTATGTAGCACCTGACACCGTTCAGATTTGTTGTCACAAGCTTCCATACAATCATCTATAGACATGAATCTCATAGCAGTTCTTGGATACCACTGGAATGACTTCGAATGAGTAATACAACTTGCATTGTGAGGGAGCATCAGTTGTGACACTATGGTCATGTGATACAGTGTACAGGTGCCTCAGTGTTGAGGGGCTCAGCAACTGGATAAAAACATGGAGCTGGCCAGGTGGTAGGTAGATGGCTACTTTTGGGAGGTGGGGTTGGGCCGGCTGCTGCCAACCAGGACTTCAGGTGGTTTGGTGATGTGGTGACTGTGTGTACAAGCAGCACCAGTGCATGCTCCCAGACCTGACGTGACCACAGGCAGCATCTATAACCTCAGAGGTGTACAGTAACTACACCTCAAAAGTACAACCATATCCACCTCCAGCCCTTATGACATCACTTATGCGCCCTTGTGACTGCTGGACAAATCAGAGGACATTAAAACGACCAATAAAATGTACCAAGTTGCAATAAATACTGCATGTAACAATATCATGTCCTTAAAGATGTTAGCGTTGCACTGGATGCGTTAATATATTTCCCAGCAGTCAGCTATGGTCATGAATAAGCAAAGGAATGACATAGTGGATGCATTCTTTTTTAAGGGTTGCTGTGCTCACTCTTGCAGACTGTGTGAGGAGCTCTGAGCAAAACTGCTGCTCCGTGGGGCAGAGTCGGAACACACTGAAGGGATTATATATCAAATCTGGGCTGGGAACGCCTTGGGATCCCCCAGGAGGAGCTGCTGGATGTAGCCAGGGAGCGTGATACATGACTGAGCTGTGGTGGAAATTAAACAGATAGACCTTCACTTCCTGCTCATTATGTCTCCTCTACTGTATCTGATATGGAACCACATACATAGTGGCATGTCATTGCACATGCTAACATGCTGGTTAGGATTAAACCATTTGTAGTATGACTGCATATATTAACACATTAACATTGTTATTTCAGAAATCAAAGATTCAAACTACCGTAAAAAGTCATTGTATTTCTGTTAAAGGTGTATATATTTGTAATAACTGCCTGGATAACATAAAATCACTCGGTAGTTTGGTTGGTTTTTAAAGGCTCTATAAAAATTATTTGATTACTTGCTATAGCATGTTAAATTAGGTTTATTGATTCTGTTTTGTTTTTTTGGTGCACTGCTGCTTGCATGTTTGTGTTTTTTTTTTTAATTCTAATTCATGGATCGACGTATGCTTTGTATTAGTTATGATGGGTATATGTATAATTTTATATACATATGTATAATTTTTGTTTTTGATTAAAGGCATAGGTGTTTACAAGCTTTTGTTTCTGCCTACACCCTTTTGGGTGCATGGGTGCATTGTTGGATTATTTTCTTTCTTTGTAACTTTTTTGTTGTTCTGGACCTGTGTGTGCCAAATAAATTCATTCATTCAGCACCAATCATAGTCAGCATTTTCTTTAATACAGTGTATTAGTAATCAAACCCCTTTTAAATTAATTTTATTAGTAAAGAGAGTGGGACGCGGCCTCAACTTTATCTAAAATCTGGGTCTTGTAGTGAAGCTTTGGGCTAGTGGCCGGTGATCACCTTAGTATTTCTTCTGTTTTTCTTGTTGCTTAATGCTTACAAATTATACCTTATTTGTCATCTTTCTGCCGCTTGACTCTATTCTTTTTTCCTCTGGTTGAGGTGCAGCTCCATCCAGAAATGGGTGTCTTTTTCCTGCAAGCCCCCCATCATCAACACCAGCATGGACTCCAAAAATTTCCTGTATATTTGTATTGTCAAGTGTGTCGGTAGCATGGCCCAAGCAGAGGGTCACCCCTTTGAGTCTGGTCTGCTTGAGGTTTCTTCCTCAGAGGGAGTTTTTCCTGCACACTGTCGCCTGTGTGCTTGCTCTAGGGGTTGGTAAGGTTAGACCTTATTTGTGTGAAGCTCCTTGTTGCACCTTTGTTGTGATTTGGTGCTATATAAATGAAATGAATTGAATTGAAATTGAAATGTATTATGTTGATTTAGCAGCGTCTGGTGTAACTAACAAAACTAATTCCTGGAAAAAAAAAAACCCCACTGTCATCACTGTTTGGCCTTTTTGCTGCTGTTGTGCCTTATTTCCACGGGCGTGATGTTGCTACAGCTCAACTTTTATAACGTGACAATTCCTATATGGTAAGAAAGATGGTCTTTTGATTGATTCTGAGATGGTACATCCATGGTCCATCTAGAGACGCCTGTGAAATGGGTTCGTACAACGTGGGACCGTCGTTGCATGCCGACAAACACATGGTGTTTGACAGATCCTTAGTCTGATCTGATGGCTGGGAAATCCTACACGATTGGGATCTGAGGACCTGCTGCAGCCTTCAGCCACCTTCACAGCTGTTGGGTTACAAGCAATCACTACCTCCACCTGATCAATGGTTGAGGACTTCTTGTTTCTCCAGGGCCCTGTTAGCGGCCTCATGTTCAGGGACCCTGTTGGGTCTTCATTGTTACCGTAGCAGCCATGGGGCACACACGGTCCCTGCCGTATACCTTTATAACAACAAGAGTGCATCACAACCCATATATCAACTTTCCAAACGCTTCCCCAAACCGAGTGTCTCAATTCCCAATTTACTTCATAGAATATGTTACAGTTCTCCCCGATTTCCCGCCTTAGTTCCCAACTCCTCCTGGCTCCTTTTGGTGAAACACATTGCTGTTGTTGTTGTTTTTCATTATGAAGCAGTGAGCTGAAACACCGCCATGCTCGTATGTTTCTGGAGCAGAAAAATGCAACGGTTTACATTTGTTTGTTTTCCTCCCCGTGATGCTGTGCATAGTTTTTGCCGTGCCCTGACCAGTTTGGCTCCAGCTGCAGCAGTGCCCCCTGTGGAAAATGGGTATTAGTGTCATACTCAGTAGGAAACATGGCAAACCTGACTCAGCTCTACAGCTGAGGCTGAAGGTGCAGGAGGTACTTAAACCAGGACCTGCTCTCTCTCTCTCTCTCTCTCTCTCTCTCTCTCTCTCTCTCTCTCTCTCTCTCTCTCTCTCTCTCTCTCTCTCTCTCTCTCTCTTTGTGCCAGCTTTCATATATTCATGAATGCTTGTATATTCTCTGCCTTTTGCAAACATAGTGAGTATTCATTGATAAGATGAAGTGCTGAATTATTGAAAGGTTTGAAATGGAGCTGGTTGCCATGCAGCACTGTGTCATGGCTCCAATAACTACACATCCTGCAGGAGGTCAGTGAACTCTTATGGTTTTTTTGGGGGGGGGGACCAGAACTGTTTGTAAAAATAACAGAAAACACATTTTCATACTTTTACAGTAAAGCGAAGATGCTTTCACTGTGCTTCAACACATTTTCATACTTTTACAATAAAGAGAAGATGCTTTCACTGTGCTTCAACCTTTGCCTCTGTGAGCTGCAGGTTGGATTGTTTACCTGATGTCAATTTTTACTGTTGCAGTATATACAAGGTCTATTAGAAAAGTATCCTACCTTTTTATTTTTTAAAAAAACTATATGGATTTGATTCATATGTTTTTACGTCTACCAAGCTTGAACCTTCGTGCGCATGCGTGAGTTTTTCCACGCCTGTCGGTGACGTCATTCGCCGGTGAGCACGCCTTGTGGGAGGAGTGGTCCAGCCCCCTCATCGGAATTCCTTTGTCTGAGAAGTTGCTGAGAGACTGGCACTGTGCTTCATCAAAATTTTTTCCAAAACTGTGAGGCACATCCGAGTGGACACCATTTGAGAAATTATGCTGGTTTTCGGTGAAAATTTTAACGGCTGATGAGAGATTTTGGATTGTTTCTATCGCTGTAAGGACTTCCCACGGAGCGGGACGTCGCGCAGCGCTCCGAGGCGATGTCGTCATCCTGTTTCAAGCTGAAAACCTCCAAATTTAAGCCTCTGTTGACCCAGGACGTCGTGAGAGAACAGAGAACTTTCTCGCAGCCGGCGCAGCGCGCCCGCCACAGGAAAAACACCTCCGTGTTGATAACCATTTGTAAAATCCAGGCGGCTTTTGGTGGCTTTCAATTGAGTGAGTATCTGAGAAATTGTTTAACAGCAGGGCATGTTCCAACTTGTCCTTAAGGCTTCCAACGGAGGTGTTTTTCCTGTGGCAGCGCGCAGCGCCAGCTGCGAGCCGACGCGCCAATCCGTCCGCACGTCTTTCATTAAAAAATCTCCTTTAACAGTGGAATGTCCGGATAAACTGCTGATCCCAACCTCTTCTGAAAGTTCTCTGTTCTCTCACGACGTCCTGGGTCAACAGAGGCTTAAATTTGGAGGTTTTCAGCTTGAAACAGGATGATGACGTCGCCTCGGAGCGCTGCGCGACATCCCGCTCCGTGGGAAGTCCTTACAGCGATAGAAACAATCCAAAATCTCTCATCAGCCGTTAAAATTTTCACCGAAAACCAGCTTAATATGTCAAATGGTGTCCACTCGGATGTGCCTCACAGTTTTGGAAAAAATTTTGATCAAGCACAGTGCCAGTCTCTCAGCAACTTCTCAGACAAAGGAATTCCGACGAGGGGGCTGGACCACTCCTCCCACAAAGCGTGCTCACAGGCGAATGACGTCACCGACAGGTGTGAAAAAACTCTTGCATGCCCACGAGGGTTCAAGCTTGGCTGATGTAATCACACGTGATTCAAATCCATATGGTTTTTTAAAAAAATAATAAGGCCGGATACTTTTCTAATAGACCTCGTGTTTGACGTGATATTAATAGTTTGCCCATGCATTTCTTGGGGTGCAGGTTTGTATGTGTTGCGTTCATCCATTCATATTTGTGGAATCAATGAATACCCTGATTGCAGTACTTGAGAAGCTGAGTGTGGACTCAGCGTATCTGGGTTTGCGATTGCCCAGGATCAAAGGGTTCAGTGACTTCCTGGATTCAGTCATTACTAGTGTCTCTGTATGTGGCCAAAGTGTTGAACTTGTAGAGATTCACTCATCTCAGCAGTGAATTCATGTCTCTGGATCCTGGGCCTTTGAGTTTGAGAGATGTTTGGGAAGAGTTTCTAAGGTTCATGAGGTTGCTGGGCAGAGATTTGTCAATGCTGAAACCTTGAAGGAAAATGAAAGTCCACGTTTTGTGGGTCAGAGGACTTCCAATATGGTTGTGAGACACTAATCAGTGACCTAATGCAATGGCCAGATGTTTTTGGTGCTCGGTCTCTTTGGCGGATCATTGGGTACTTTGTGTCAAAGGAAAGGCTGCTTTGTGAGACTCTGAGGAGTATCACTTACATTGTGAGGAAGCATCAGATATGATATTTTAGCCATGTGGTGTGTTGCTATGTGCATGATCCTCAGTTTTGAAGACCCCAGCAACTGGAGGAGACCAAGGGGATATCCACATTTCATTTGACTGCAGCACATAGATGGGTACTTTTGAGAAGGGGACATGGACCAGTTGTCTGCCTGGGTGGTTACCATTCGGGACCCAAGGCAATTCTGTAATGTAGTGGATGTGGCACATGTGCCATTGGTGTATGTGACCAGACCAGACATGTCCTGACACAGTGGCTGTGCATGCAGGGCTTTTTAGTTATTGGTGTTTTATTTTGGTCCTGAGTTCATGAAAATTCAGTAAGGTATGTCTTCTATAATACATTCCAATTCTAAGGTAGAACTCTACTAGTGTATACTAAAGGATATCTAAATATCTTAAAAAAGAAGAGTAGAGTAGAGCCACTTAGGTGCCTGGTCTTGAGAACCAGGGATGGTAGGTTTTTTTTCCAATTCTATGGTAGAGCTCTACTAGTGCATACTAAAGTATATTTAACTAGAAGCACTCAGAGAGTGCAAACCTCCACCAAGGCCATGGGGTCACTGACGCCATAACATCTACACGCCGTGGAATAATTGAACCTAAAAAAGTCTAACAATGATGTTTGGTCAGTAGTAAAAAAAGTTTCATCTGCTGTGACCGGATAGCATGTATCCTTAGCGCTTGGCATCACAGTTTTTGCAACTTGTACATTTCCCAGAAGCTACTGTCATCTGAGCATTGATACTGATATTGCATGTGCTTATAGACAAAAACAAATAAGAGAAAAAATTAAATGTATTATTCAACTAAACTGCAAACATATGAATTTTTTTTAACATTTATGAAACACTTCTCTAAATAAGGCCATAGGGTCACTGACCCTAAAGAGATTCCCTCCTTGGCACAGTGATCTATTCAACAATTCAGTGTTACAACCAAACATTTGACATCCTTGACCATGAAAACATACCACTAGAACTTGGAATCACTTTTATGTCTTTATTAGTTCAAAAGTTATTGTATAAAAACGATTTTTCGGTAATGGCGGTTTTCTTCTGGATCTAGTTCCATAACATTTTAAGCTACATCAAATCTGATGACACCTTACTGAATCAGTACAGATTCAGCCACAATTTGGTGTTAGTTGTGCATCTCTAGCTTCATTTGTCACCTCACACTGACACATTTTCTATTTTCCCTATATTTTTGCATATTCTGGATCACCAGATCCGGAATCCGGATCCGATCATCACCAAACTTTGTTGTTTGATAGAACATTTGACTATGTTACACCCTAATTTTTTTTAAAGCCTTTCTGCCTTGTTTTTGTGGAGTTAGAAACTAGAATGTCAAAATTCCCCCTATCCCGCAATGGTGAAGAATCCTTTAAAAAATTCCTAGATCCAGATCGTGATCCGGACCACCATTAAAATTTAATCACTTCTTCCTCTTGTCATTTCCAACCACTCTGCAAAATTTTATCAAAATCCGTTCAAAATTATACTATACTAACTAAAAACAGTTATCCTGCTGACAAACAGACAGACAAACAAACAAACTCGACCAAAAACATAACTTCCTTGGCGGAGGTAAATATCTAAAAAAAAAAAAAAAAAAAGTGTGTCAACAAAGCAGCCAATCAGGACCAAACCTGGAGCCAATCTGGACCAACCTGGTAGCATGTTTGAGGGTTATCCAAGGAAAATGTGATTTTTATTATAAGAATAATTTACAATGGACATGTCTGGACATGTGATGGTATAGTGGATAAGTGTTTGGCATTGGACCACAGAATCCTTGGTTCAAAGCCCAGCCACATCGGTAAATCACTAAGGGCCATTGGGCAAGGTCCTTAATCTCCTAGTTTCTTCCAGTGTGTAGTGAGTGCCTTGCATAGCAGCACCCTGACATCAGTGTGTGAGTGTGTCTGTGTGAATGGGTGATTGTGAGGCATAATTGTAAAGCACTTTGAGCTTCTGCTGCAGATGGAAAAAGCGCTATATAAACAGTGTTGCCAAAGTAATTTTGAAAAGTTACTTCATTAGTTACTTTATACAGTTATATTTTACAGTTACTTTATACAGTTACTTCATTAGCAGCTGTGGACAACTTGTCGGCAGCTGCTGAATGTAATTGATAAAGTAATTCATAATCTAACTGGGTTATTTTTAAGATTTAGTACTCAGAAAAGTTACTATTAGTTACTTTGCTGATTGCTCAGTCTTAAGAGTAACCAAGATAGATTACTAGTTAGCTTATTAGTTACATTACTGATTAGTTGCAAGTTTTTGGCAGCTTCTAATAAAGTAATTGCATAAAGCTGCTAATGAAGTAACTGTATAAAACAACTAAAGAAGTAACTTTTCAAAGTTACTTTGACAGCACTGTATATAAATGCAGTCCATTTACCATTAAGGACAGATGTGAAGGAAGAAAGAAAAGGAAGGAAATGTGTGTGTGTGTGGGGGGGGGGGTCGCTGTGGTTACTGTTGCTGAGTAACAGGCCAGTCATAGGTGGACATACAAATACCTATATATATATATATATATATATATATATATATATATATATATATGAGATACTGTATTTTGAATAGCTATTTCAAGGAGTCAGTATAAAGACGGCTGTGGTTGCTTTTCATTTATTCATTTTCCATACCCACTTATTCTACTGAGTGTCATGAAGTAGTTCGAGCCTGTCCCAGCAGTCAGTGGTCGAGTCGTGGTACATGTTGTGTGGGCTGCCAAAAGAGGAGGTACTGCTGGCCCACCACCAGAGGGCGCCCTGCCTGAAGTGCGGGCTTCAGGCACAAGAGGGCGCTGCCGCCACGGACACAGCCGGGAGTGACAGCTGTTACTCATTATGTCCTGACAGCTGTCACTCATTCTTCATCACCCCACTCCATAAAACCCAGACATCATCTCCACCTCATCGCCGAGATATCATACTTCATTGGAGGTAATATCCTCAGCCTTTTTGTGATCTTTTGTAAATCAGTTTATTGTGAGTGTTTGCAGGAGTACCGGTTCTTTTTGTGGAGGCTGTGCAAGACGGCACTCTTTTTCCTCTGAGGGATCGCTGCAAGCATTGAGTGAGAGGTGGAGGTGGCATTCCCACCGCTGTTGTTACTGGGTGTACACACACCCACACTTGACTGTCTTTGTTCTTCGCCAGCAGTACCAGATCCGACAGTCGGGGACGGTGATCACCTGGGAATTCGGGACTTGGCGGCTCCAGTATTCACCAAGTTCTGTGGCTGGCGGAAATCGTGTGGTTCCGGTTCTTCTCAGGACGGATGTCTTCTATCCTCGAGCCTGCCCACACGTCACCTTTGTGGATTGACTGTAATGATATTCTGAGATTGTCTGTATGTTCGTTGTGCACAATTCACAACATTAAATTGTTACCTTTTGGCTCATCTATTGACCGTTCATTTGCGCCCCCTGTTGTGGGTCCGTGTCACTACACTTTCCCAACAGGACACCCTGGACAGGATGCTATTCGCAAGGCCACATATAGACAGAAAAACACATTCACACTCTCCATTATGGTCAGTTTGTCAATTTAAAGTTTCAAATTCATCTAACTTGCATGTCTTTGGAAGTGTGAGGAAGCTGGAGCACCCAGAGGAAACCTGCCAAACAAGAATAGAACATGCAAACGCAACACAGAAAGGACCAGGTCAGGTGCGTTCTCATGACCTTCTTGCTGTGAGGCAACAGTGCTAACCGCTAAACCACCGTGCCACCCCAATCATAATATGATTACTATATTAATATTAAGTAATGTGTCACCTTTCTAGCTGTCACATGAACTTTGACCTTGGATAACCTTGAAAGATTCTATGTCTAGGAACGAACCATAACTTTGAGAAAGTGGTGCAGATTGTCTGATTGCTCCATTCAGTAAAATGACAAACTGTTCACAGATGAGACTGCAGATCAGATTTTTCCTCTTGAGTCATCTATCAGCGTAAATGGTAATAAGACTTGGCAAGCAGCTTTTCATTGAAATATAATCCAATTTTCCATTTTACAATGAATCACTCGGTGGTCCGACTCCTCATTTGCCACAAATTAACACACTGGGAGCATCTCTCTGTGTTACCAACAAATATGTTACTCCTTTTAATGATGACAACAAACCATATCAATCCAGTTTACATACACAGATGGCAAACATTTTAAAATCTGAGTTTCCAGAGATGGCAAGTTGCTTATTTCTGCGTCCTCGCAAGGAAAAATGAAAAACGTATATATTTTAATGACAAACAAATGGAAGTGTCATTCATTACTGCTGTATATGTGAGCTGGAAGGAGTCCACATCCTGTCCAGGGGTGAAACACATATGAAACACGGCTGTTTCGCAGTGACCTCTGTGTACCTCTGTCAGCTAGCTGCAGCTTCTCTCCCCAAGAGGCCCACAACGTTAAAAGATAACAAAGAATGAATTCACTAACAAAATCTGAAGCACTGACATAGAGACACATGCAGCACTGACGCAGACGAACATGACAATAATGATGATGTGATCAATTTTATGGCACTCGGTGGTTTTTGTGACACGTGAAACACTCAGCCGAGTAAAGATATCCTTTTTCTTTCAGTTACTTTTCTTGATGGGCTGGAAAAATGTAATCCTGCCTCTATAAAAGTTGCATGCATGCTGAGCACATGCTGGTAAATTGGACTGTGACATTGATTTGGTTTGGCATTGGCGTCATCACTTCTGTGGATAAATTATTTACTGAATCAAATTTTTGTGGCCTGACACTGTATTTGCAAATAAAAACAACCAGATATATGTTGCCGATATAACCGCGCTGCCACTTCGAGATTTGGGTAAACATAATATCAGCACCCAACATCTTATCCCCACTTAGGAAGAGGATTCTGAGATACTTGAACTCCTCCACTTGGGACAATAACTCTCCCCTGATCCACACAGGACAATGCACCCCTCTCTGATAGAGGACCACGGTCTCAGATTTAGGTGGCTCCTGATATTCTGTAGACACTGTACCAGACCATCATGGTTAAAAAAAAAGTTCAGAGCCAAAAGGGAAAACTCTCAGTTTACTGGTTAATTTACTCTCCTATCCTCACCTATGGTCATGAACTTTGGGTCATGACAGAAAGAACTAGGCCACGGACACAAGCAGCAGAAACGAGATTCCTGCGTCGGGTTACCCCAGCCCGGAGCCAAGGCTTCTTCACTTCGAGAGCCAGTTGAGCTGGTGAGGATGCCCCCTGGTCGTCTCCCTAGGGAAGTCTTCCAGGCACGTCCAACTGAGAGGAGGCCCTAAGGAAGACCCTGGACATGCTGGAGGGATTATATATTCCAGCTGGTTTGGAAACACCTTGGGATCCCACAGGAACAATTGGAGGACTTGGCCAAAGATGGAGAAATGTGGGATGAGCCAATAAGGCTTGGATCCGGGTAAGCGGCATAAAATGAATGAATGAAGAATATTGGCAGTTTTGTTTTCCAGATTTAAAGCTGGACGGTTTATAGTTTATGTCATCCACATATTAATATGTTGTTTGTGGCTCGGTGGTTTGAGTGGGAAAACTGACAAAAACAAACTCTGGCTGTTAGAGGATAATAAATTCCAATAATTAATCATGCTGACAGTCATGGGAGGTATTACTAATTGAGGAATTGTAACCAAATTTTGTACATGAGTTAAGTCCACACCAGGACAAACCTATTAACATTTCAGGTTCAGGGTTCAAAGGTCACAGGGTCAATTTTTTTTATCCAGTATAAATAGATGGGAAAACTCTCTAAGGTTTGTAACTCTGAGGCACTCCTGGGATAGGCTCCAGCACATTCTTCTTCTTCCTTCGGCTGCTCCCATTAGGGATCACCACAGCAGATCAGTCGTTTCCATCTCACCCTGTCCTCTATCTTCTTCTGCCACACCAACCACTTGCATGTCCTCCCTCAGCACATCCATAAATCTCCTCTTTGGCCTCCCTCTTCTCCTCCTGCCTGGTCGCTCCATCCTCAGCATCCTTCTCCCTATATACTCTGGGTCCCTCCTCTGCACATGTCCAAACCATCTCAATCTCGCCTGTCTAACTTTATCTCCAGACTGTCCCACCTAAGCTGTCCCTCTGATATGTTCATTCCTAATCCTGTCCATCCTCATCATACCCAAAGAGTATCACATCTTCAACTCTGCCTCCTGTCTTCTGGTTAGCATCAACGTCTCTAAGCCATACAACATAGCTGGTCTCACTACTGTCTTTCAGACTTTCCCCTTCACTCTTGCTGATATTCTTTAGTTTCAAATTACTCCTGCCGCTTTTCTCCACCCTGCCTGCACTCACTTCTTCACCTCTCTGCCACACTCTCCATTACTTTGGAGAGCTGACTCCAAGTATTTAAACTTATCTACTTATTTTCACCACCCTCCTTGTAACTGCACTATTCCACTGGGCTCCCTCTCTATCACACACATCTACTCAGTCTTGCTCTTGCTGACTTTTATTCCCCTTCTCTCCAGAGTGTATCTCCACCTCTCCAGGCTAGACAACCTGCTCTTGACTCTCACTACAGATCACAATGTCATGAACAGCTCGTATGAGCGAACCATGAAAACATCAAGCCAACGGCCATGCGTGAACGATCCTACTGCGATGGTTTTGTGCACATGACTGTGTCATGCATGAGCATGGACAAACCCGTCACAGCAGGAACACAGTTCGAGCAGTTGGAGCATGTGTAACCACATAGCGCAGCTGCTGGGGGGGAAAAAAGTACATGCCACCCACGGGATTCAAACCTGCAATTTACAAAAGCTCCAATTGCCAGCCAGAAACTTGGCCACTGCTCTACCATCGTTGGCATGTAAAAGGTGCAGAAAAATGCCTGAAATCAACAAGGAGATGGATCATTTAATAAAAAACTGCATTTTATTGAATCCCTCTAATCAAGCAGACAATACAAGTATGATCCGTCTGTTCCTCTGTAGATGACTAATGGTCACAGATGTACAGTCATGAAATGACATGAATGAGAAGCAGGGCACTCTTATCATGTCAACATCTACTGGTCCAGTGTGTCCAGCCGGCCCCGACCACGTGTCCGGCCCGACACACATCTTGTGGACGGCGTGCTGCAGGACAGACACTGCGTCATATGGAACAGAGCTCCCGTGGGTGACTCATTCAGATCGCCTGCTGCGTGTTATGATCTGGCAGACCATATCACCTGGGGCAGCCTGTCAGTGTGTGCGCCTTGCTCTCGCTCGCTGCAGCCCATCACAACAGCGATATATGTTTTTATGTACAGCATGTCTACGTGAGGACAGCAAGCAGACACACACGTCACAGTGGACAGTTAATGTCTGTCCAAACATGGTACGTGTTCCCCAGCTGGGATGTCCAGAACCAGAGATCTTAATAGCTGTGGCTGTCGACTGCCACACCCCCTGTCAGTCTAGCGCACACACCAACATGTCATTCTCTTCTGTGTTATGTGAGCTGTCAAAGAGTCTCTGGTCAGCAGCTGACAGGCACCTCGCTGTGCTGTGTGCATTCAAACCTACCTGTCTGGCCCCCATGTTATCATGTCTGGGCAACGTACATATCAGCATTTTATGCAAGTGTGCCCCCCTACCCGGCATGCTACATATGTTGGGGGAGTGGGGGTGGCGTGAACCACATGTACGCCACTTGTGTTTTGAGGGGGGAGCACGACACATGCGCACATGTGCGATACACATAGGCCACATGTGTGTGGCTTTTTGCAAAGCCACACTCATGGGGGCACTTAGACAAATTTCACATCCAGCTCGAAAGTGATTGTCTGCTGACTGTTTTCATGCAAACAGCATGAATGGCCACACATTTTCTAAGTGCCAAGCGAGCAGCGTTAGATGTTCATGTGTGTCACCTGGAATTTGGCCGACACCTGCCGCGAGAGGGATCGAATGGGCTCTCACAGGGCACATTCTGTCTTTCAGCCGCTGGTGTGTACAAGTAGCTGTAGCAACAGGTGTACGAGGCATTGGCGACATGTGTACGAGGTGTTGGAGGCAGCTCTGATTTTTCACAATTGGCATGCCATTCCTCCTTCGTGCACTAGTCGACTTAAATATTGTTATGTGTGTAACACTTGTACTTCCTGATTTACTCTCTCCACATCATCTAGCCTTTTTTCTCTCTCATTTTCTTCATTCATCAGCTCCTCAAAATATTCCCTCCACCTTCTGGACACACTCTCGTCACTTGTCAGCACCATTACCATCTGCATTTTTTCTTACTGTAACCTGCTGCAGATCTTTTCCAGCTCTGTCCCTTTGTCTGGGCAATGAGTTTTCTCCTTCTTTACTATTCAGTGTTTTGTACAGCTTGCTATATGCCTTTTCCTTAGCTTTTGCAACTTCTCTTTTCGCCTTACGCTGCATCTCCTTGTACTCCGGTCTACTTTCTTCATCTCTTCAACTATCCCAATTCTATTTTCGCCAACCTCTTTCTCCTTATGCTTTACCTGGACAACCAAGTCTCGTCGTCTTCCTTCCACTGTCCAAATGTCACACCCTGTTCCTTCCTAGCTGTTTCCCTCACCACATCTGTAGTACTTTCCCAGTTGTCCAAAATTGCTTCCCCCCTCCATCCAGTGCCTCTCTCACCTGCTCAGTGAATTTCACAATATTCTTCCTCCTTCAGCTTCCACCATCTGATCCTTTGTTGAGCTCTCACTCTCTTCTTCTTTACCACCTCTAACGTCATCCTCCAAACCACCATCCTGTGCTGTCTAGCTACTCTCCCCTGCCATCACCTTACAGTCTCCAATTTCTTGTAGCTTGCATCTCCTACAAAGAATGTACTTGTGTACTCTGTGGTTGCAAATGTTTCCGCAGTACGCTTTTTTTTAAATGCATCTGCCAGTTGTAGAATTGATACAGGTGTTTTGTTTTTGTGTTTCCTGCATTTAGTGGTGTTGTAATTTGGAAGTGTTGTGGCCTCTCTCAGCCTGGTAGATCAGACACTGACTGACCCCCAAAACTCCAGTTTGTGTATTATATTTTCTTCCAGGCGCTTCCGCTTTTCATCTCGTCTTGACAAGATCATGACAAGGAGTGGAACAGCTGTAGGAGCTTTGAAGCATTTTGAAGACACAGGCTCATGTTTGCACAGCCTCGAGCAACTTGATGTGTACTGGCATCTTTCCATTAACTGTAACACCATCTTTAAAGTTTCAAGCAACAATCCAAACATGATCTGCTTGTAAATCAATGTATTTATTTGATTTACAAGTGCTGTTGTTTGCATTTGGTGCATCTCTCTAAGAATATTTAGGTGGAAACTTGAAAACACATTTATTATTGTTCTACCAATACTTTTACCTCTAAAATCTCTTTCAGACACTGTATTAATTTGTTTAGTTTTGGGAAGTGCATCTGTACTGGGAGCACGTTATCATTAATAATAATAAAAAAAACATCTGGTATGAGTGATGAACAGAAAATCATAATACCAATGAAGCAGCTGGAGGTCGTGCAGAAGCAAACTGTTTCATGCAGCGAAGCACAAATTTTCTCTTGTGTGTCACTTTAATGCTGCAAACTGCCAGCGTGGTGTGAAACTGGTTGAAGATCCAATGAACTGTTTGAATATTAATTATAACAGGAAAGACTTCAGAACACTTTTCCAAAATGTCCATTAACGCTCTTCAGTTGACTCCTCTGTTTCCTCTTTTTGCATCACCAGAGCTTTTAAACCTCAAAACAGCAGCATCCAGTTGGCAAATTGTCAATAGCCGTAGCATTGTTTTTGAGTGACAATGGTGACTGTTCATCATTTCCAAACAAGAAAAATTACATAATGCTGTTTTGCACTGAACAATTATGAAGGAGCGGACCTTTTAAAAGGTAAAATCATTCACTAGCCAATCACACCTCAACTAACATTTCTGTGTGAAATAACATGCCTACTTTACTGCTTCTTACCATACGATAGGCACTAGTTCAGGAATTGAGAACCTTTTGGCTCCCATTCCCTGTTGGTACTGTCTGTAAGATTTTATTTTTTGCAGGATAACTTGCCGCAGTCTTATATTCCACCTAGCAGTTCTAATTCCATCAAAGTTTGTTAGTCAAAATATCTGATCTACACTTAATGTAAGAGACAATCGCTTAATAAGTAAAATTTCAAAAAGCTATAAGTACTTGTTTTTAAATAATGTGACCTGAGAGGACTGAAGCCAGTCTACCATTGCCAATTTGTGGACCCATTGCACATGATTGCTGCCCACTCCGCTTAGTGAAATCACTCACCACTCACTATAATCTGCATTGTATTTTAATCTTACTCTTTCAGTCTTACATCAAAATAATTGAGCAGTCTATTCCACATTCAAGCAGCAATGATTTATTTAAAAATGCACTTATGAAATGAGAACCAAACATTTTCATTCTTATTCCAGATGGAGTAAAAATATTTTTTTCTCTCAAAATTCTAATTACAACACCCATAATGGGGGGGGGGGGTTGTTTTTTACTCCCTAATATTGGTATACTAATACTAATATTGTCTACTGTGTTGTGCTGTAAATGACTTATAGACTTCAATTCCAGGTTTGTCCACTTCATTGTGATGTTAATTTGTGATGGCTCGTGTGTGGACAGGTGTACAGGCTGGATGCTGATGTATGTGTAGTGCCCGGAGTACAATAATTGCATATCTTACAAAGAAATATGTTATCATTCATCAGTCTTGTAGGTAAAAACTTATTTGAGCACTCTTTGGGCCATGATGCCAGCCTAATATGAAATGTGACCAAACTAATCCAAACCCACAAATGTTGTGATGATTCTTCAGTGCCACAGTTTGTTAGCACCCATCATTTCATTATTTCAAACTGGTGTGTGTGTGTGTGTGTGTGTGTGTGTGTGTGTGTGTGTGTGTGTGTGTGTGTGTGTGTGTGTGTGTGTGTGTGTGTGTGTGTGTGTGTGTGTGTGTGTGGTCGACATAAAAGCAAGGTGAAACATTGAAACCAGCACGCAGTCCAGCCTGCAAATTAACCACAATATCATTGGTATTGATTGGAACCTCTGCAGATCCATTGTGTTCACTTTATGCAACAGTAAAGTCTTCCTCCAGGCACCTTCTACAACTACATACATTTTCTAATCATGTTGCAGGAGAGTGAAATGAAAATCCATACCGCTAATATCAGAGTTCCTGTGTTGCGTTTTCTAAGCTGGTACTTTTAGTGCCATGCCTACAAAATGAAAGGCTGCTGTTTTCTGTGAGGAAACAAACTCTGAAATATTAGTAAGATAATGTAAGTCGACAGATCCAGCAGAGACGTGAGCAGAGATCAGCATGAGAGACCCGAAAACAAGTGTGTAAACACTTTGGGGAGCAGTGCCCTGGCTGTCTGTTCTGGCTCAGTGAGAACATTATTCTTCCATGTTTATAAGATCAGACTGGCATGATCAAAGAATAACAGGTGGAGACTTAAATCAAAATTATCCTTTTAATGAGCAGCTGAATAAGAGTAGAGGGATGCCACCTTAACACTGTTTATATGCTTGACAGCTGCAACACCATAATCCTCTGCATTCATTGTGCATATCGACGTAAAGAGCTCAACACTTAACGCTAATGTCGTTATTTATGACTTGTCACATCATTTATTAAATAGCTTAATGAAATACATGAGCTGAATGATAAAACTAAGAAGACTACTTTTGACACTGATTAAAACATTGTTCCAATATTTCAGTTTATTTATATAGTGCCAAATCACAACAAAGTGGTCCCAAGATCCTTCACATGGGTGAGGTCTAATGTTACCAACCAGTAATGCAATCATTCCCAAATTTAGGAACACCAGGGTTTTGAGAGATACGTGAGATTACAATGAAGTATTTAGTGACCAGTGCTGTAATTGTCTTTGACTATTGGAAGAAGAGCATCAATGATGAAAATTAGTTTATCCTGTTCACTGCACTTTGATTTTGAGTAATCAGTACTTTTATTTTTTACTTTTTTAGGAACTAATGGCTGCAAAGTTTTTGGACATTTGAAGGAAGGCAGGAAGGAATGAATGACTCTCACAACACTGTGGTTCTGCTGTTGCTAGATCTCAGAGCTGTGTTTGACACGGTGGATCAGGGTATACTGTATTATGGGATAAGCTTGAGAACCACTTTGGGATTGTTGGAAATGTCTTCTCGTGGTTGACAGCCTACTTAACTAGTCACTGTCAGTGTGTCTTGTACAACACCGTAATGTCATATCTGGTCTCTATGAAATACAGGTTCCCATAATGGTCCAAGTTATGCCGCCTGCTTTTATCCCTTTATATAGCATCCCAGGGCAGATATTGTGATGCTATTTAACTATTTTTTTATTGTTACGCTGACTACACTCAGCTGTAGATGCCAATAACTTGGGAGACTTTTAATTTTGAAGTTCCATACGTATTTGGACTTTCACTGTCCTATCCCTGTCTTAATAATGAATCAGTTGTCACGGTTACTGTTGCTTAGCAACAGGCCAATCATCTATTTTGGCATTCATAGCTCTTCATTTCTTCTGTTTTATGTGAGGAAACTGAGGGGATACCACAATGAGCACTGCAGGCATGAACTAAATTGAAATTATATCACCAAAGTGATGATTAATACATTAAATATATATAAATAACTCTCCTTATTTTATTAATTCATCATAGCTTTACACAATGTAGGAAAAGGTCCACACATTGTGCTCAGATTGGTCTTAAAAACACAACACAAACAGCCATCTGGAAAAGATAGGGTAGATACATGATGTTACACTTCAGAGCTCCTCACTCCTGCAAGGCTATACAATGTCATGATGATGCTCTGCTGTTATGATGTAATTGATATGGTCTCAACATTTTTCCACTATTACCAACTTGTATGAAAATTATTCATATTTAAGACATAGCAATCATGGGATCCCAGGACTCTCCCCAGAAATTTACAGTATGCTGTTGCTGTACCTCTGGGTGGGGTGTAGCAATGCAAAGGGAGGTATTATTAACAATATTAACAGTGTTATCAATAATCCTTACTAGATTTATATTTATTCTTGTGTGAGAGATTCCTGAAGCCGGCCTTTACTGCAGTGCTGCAGTTCGGTGCAGCTGCAGACAAACTGCAGGAGGACACAGAGGGGGAGAACAGGTGGCATTTAAACACCTTGTATTTACAAAATGGGGATTTCAAAGGTCATATGAGAAAGGAGTTCAAGTGTGTTTGTGCTGAAAACGTAGACTGCGGTAGTCAAACTGAAGGGAGAGTGAGCAGCTCCTAAATCCTTTACAAGAGGAATGATGTTACACATGAAGAACAAAAAGGAGAAAAGCTGGACAAGCAGATACACTTGTTGGAAGTTGCTGTTCCTTTTCTTTGATTATTTTTTTCTTGCTGTTAACATGAAACTTCCTATTACCCGTAAAATACAGCTAATGAAGATTTTTCTCAAAAGCAGTATTTCTGCTTTAAAAGACATCTGAGGTCCTTTGGACATGATTTGTAGGTGATTCCAGCTGATTTACGCTCCTGTCCTCACCCGTTGTTATGAGCTCCAGTTAGTGACTGAAAGGTTCCTCTGTAGAGTATTTCATGACACCCTCAGTTACAAGAGGGACTCTGAGTGGAACTGGTGCTCCTTTGCATTGAAAAAGAAGGCTGAGGTAGATTGGTCATCTGGTGGAGAGCTTCCTGGCTGTCAAGGTCAATGTACAGTTTATTCACACACCAGAAAGTATTAAACGAGTGAGAAATATGAAAACTTAAAAATACAAATTTAATCTGTTTTGACCTCTGGCTCCTCAATCTCCTCAAGGTGATGTTTGTTGCAACCCGGTCTCACAGCATGTTGTGATTCAGCAGCACAAAATATACATTAATCTATTGGTTCGTCATATTGTCACGAAAAGTGCAAAATTTTTGTCATGGGAGCACAAATTTATCCTAATTCATTCCGTGATGGGTGCACGTAAATAAAAGTGCAGCGGGGGGTCGGGAGTGGTTAGGGTTAGGGGAAGGAGTAGGGTTAGGTTATGGTTAAGTTTAGGGTTGGGGGTAAGAGTAGGGTTAGTAATAGTGAGTTAAAAAAAAAACCCGTCATGAAAATTTTAAACATTTCGTGGTGGGAGGAAGAAAAAAAACACTGGACTGGGCTGGATTGTTGCCATGACAATGTGTTGATTTCACTTATTGGATTAGTGTATAAGGTCCAAC
This sequence comes from Thalassophryne amazonica, assembly GCF_902500255.1. Classification (NCBI taxonomy): domain Eukaryota; kingdom Metazoa; phylum Chordata; class Actinopteri; order Batrachoidiformes; family Batrachoididae; genus Thalassophryne; species Thalassophryne amazonica. The sequence continues at coordinate 12,196,566 of NC_047117.1, forward strand.
AGGAACAAATCTGTGATGCTACAATTTACAGTTTAAAAAATTCACCCCTTGTACAGATGTCATTGTTGAAATGTTCCGTGACGCAAAGTGGATTTGACCTGACTGCTTTACGTACACTCATGACACATGCCCAAATGTCATCATTCACGTACAGTCTAAACTGATATAACCAAGTGCTTCATATCTGTCTGGGACAATCCTCGGCGCCATTGAAATGTTCCGTTATTGTTTATCATGCTGACATAAACACATTCATCACAAAGTTTTGATATAATACATGTTGCCTGAACAAACAATGCAATCATGCCACCCACTTACCATGTCAATGCACCAGTATTTTGCAGCCAATCACATAGCTCCACTGATCCAGACAGCAGGGCAAGACCCACCCACCAGGAGGCGGGCCGAGTGCAGGCTTAAGAACAGCTTAGCCCTAATGTTACGGCTCTTGTTTGCAGAGGCGCATGTGGCGTTTTGCTTCGAGACCCCAGCGCTGTGTTAGTTGACTCTGTTCATCAGTGTAGGCATCTCTTAATATAACATCTGTTTTTAAGTCCGTCTCCTGTCAGGTACTGAGTTCACTCACCACAGAAAACTACTGGGTGGGGTTCAGCAGACAGAAAAACCTCATCATCATGGAGGAAGCTTGTAGAGACCAAATCAGTTTTTGTACTGAGCTGTAAACATGTTTTATTTTTGCTCAAAGTTGGATATTTTAACATGGACTGGTTAAAATGGGAACCTGCTCACTTTTGGAGGCAGCCTCAAACTTTCTCTTCTCCTGGATGGCCTTCATCTGAACCCTTAAGGCTTGGTCTTCTCCAGCCACTGGGGTCTTCTCCACTGAGGTACCTGATGCTGGACACGTACCTGATGCTCTACACCTTCACGTATGCTGAAGTTGTAGAGAAACTTGCTCTTTAGGTGTATTGTTGAAGGACTCCGGAGAATGTGAGAAAGTTTTGAGCAGCTGTGATGTTTCTGCAAAATGATGTGTGGCGGGGGGGGACTCTCCAGGGTATTTTCTGCTCCACTTGTCCTGTCATGTTTCTTACACTCTGTTCAAGTCACAGCAGACATGTATGGTCTCTGTTCTGTTTGCTGTCGTATATGAAACCACTGAAGGTGTGCACGTGTTTGTGTGTGTGTGTGTCTGTTGCTGTTGTTTCTCTGGGGCCTAATTGCACAGCAGTCGGCTTCCTGTGGTACACACTTTACAGTATGTCATAGACGCCTGAGTGCCTGCTGGGTATCTGTGCGTCTGTGTGTGTGTTACACCGTTAAGAGTTTAGATACGAGTCCTGTCAAAATGTTACACACAGATCCTCATTTGTAGAGGACACCCAACAAAGGAAAAGACAAGACAAAGACGACATGAAAGAGAGCGCGCCCATGTGACTGTGAACACTCGCCACTCTCCTCTTATTTAGGCTCATTTACAGTAAACAGACGACTTAGAAATTCTCTTTATCTGCTGTCGGGGGGCTGAAGATGTGGGTAAGATTGGAGAGAAGCTGCTCCTTGCATACAATGATCTATTTATCAATTCCCCATCCTGCTCTTCTCCTCCTCCTGTTTCTCCTCCTCCTTTCAAATGGCCTACTTGCCTCTCCTCCTCAAAGCTCTTTAAATTCAACTTAACAAGGCTTTTTTTTTTTCAAGGCCATCACATTGTTTTTTCTTTATTCCTCCCTTCAATTAATTTCCGTTCAATTTCTCATCTCAAATCACGCTGGTGCAAGTAAGATGCAGCGCAGACAATCGACTGTCTCCATCTTCTTCCTGTTATTGCTCACATGAAATGTGTGCTCAGTCTATTCATGAACAATATTGAAAGACTGTCCACAGGGTAAATATACTTACTAAAATAAATGCTTGGAGGCTGATTTAAAGAAATACATGGGAATTTCCTGTCAGCATTTTGCTTAATTAGAAATGTTATTGATGTTGTACTGTGAAATAAACAGGAAGTGGAAGAGACAAAGGTATTCATTGATTTCAGTTGTGATCCGACGTCTTATTGATGCTGAAATAGTTCAACTTACAGAGGGCCTCTTGTGTGAGTAGAAATGTGTAAACACTTTTAGAATTAAAGCATGTTGAAAAATTAATAAGGATGTAAACTTCAAGCTCTAAGCAAGTAAATCTTCCTTGAACAGCCACTTGAGGCTGAATCCAAAAGCAAGTCAATCCCCTTGCACTTGCAATTCAAAACAAAATGAGATCTGACTCTCAAAAGTGCAATGGCATTCAAGTCAGAATTCCAAGTCGGAAACTCTGGCAAGATCCAGTGAATACCAAATTTGCCGATTGGATGCTGCAGCAATATAGGAATGCATAAGATAGACAGAATAACCTCTTTGTAAACTTTTTACTTGAATGTAGTGTTTGATGGCAGGTTTTATGCAATAAATGTATCTGATGGGTCTTGACTTAAGTTGTGAACCTCGCTGTTTCTCTCAGTACAGCAGTGGGTCACAAACTCATGAAAATACCCCTCCCAAGATGATGTTATGCAGATGTATAAATTGGACCCAACTGGACACAGACGCTGACCTTTTAGGAAAAAAAGGTTTAAAGTAGTTTATTTTACCAAAGGTGCAATGTCCAGGGTGGGCAAAAACAGGTGGTGAGGCTGGGCACGGCTAGTACAGGAGGTAAATCAACAAATTGGTGAGGAGTGGATGAATGAGAGGGTCTTTTAAACTGCACTGGAGTAGATGTTTGATTGCAGGTGTGAGTGACTAACAGGTCAGCCATAAGACCATCAGCATTTATTTATTTGTCTGTCTTTTAGCAGGATTACGTCTAAAATAGTGTATGAATCTTGACAAAATTTTCACCACAGACAGATATGAGGGAGGTGATCTGCATCCGGATTCTGGATCAAGATTTCACTTTATATGGGCTTTGAAAGATTAAGTCAAATCTACTTCATGGATTCTCACCAAATTTGCACCACACATTGGTGTTAGACCTTGGAAGACCCCATTAAATTTTGGAAGTGATCCGAATCCGGATTTTGGCTCAGGATTTGTTTGGATTGATCTAGATCAATATGCAGGTTCTGCAGCAGAAAGACATGACATCATGATGTAAAACCAAGATCAGGAAGACACTATTTTGTTTCAGCTTGTGAATTAAATATTAGATTGCACATTTTTATCAGTGAGACCATTCTGGATCAGTATGCAGTTATTGCATCGTGTTGTGGAATGTGGATCCACGTGAAGTTCGGGTTACGATGTGAATCACATATCTTTTATTTGGAGTCCTCGTCAACCCTTGGAGGACGTCAGAAATTTTTGATTGCTCTTCTTCATTTATTCATTCCTTTTTAAAATAAGTCATCAGTTGAGGCCATAAAGTTTTCTATAATTACAGACAAGGTTGCTTTGAGTGACAGCAAGTGTGCACTGTAAGCTGTGTCCAGAGTTCCGCTAACAGAAGCCGCTAGCAGTGAGCAGTAGCTGTTGTGGACTCAACTAAGGTTAATTTTTTGAGCATTTCATTACATATATCTGAGATAATATGGCTTGCTGTGCTGTTAATTGTACTAATAGGCAATCAAAGAAGTCTGGAGTCCAGTATTGATTTGGTCATGGCCACGTCGCTGCCAGTTTACTTCCATGTCGGGTTCGTCGCTGGTGTGAAACTCCATGGCTGTCGGCGTGTCTTACCATAGAGATACATTGTGTATGTGGGAGTGGTATTTGCTCTTGAATTCCAGATGGAAGTAATTATTTGTTTGAATTTCATTATATTTCTGTTGTTGGGACCTTAGTGTGGCCTTCAACTATTCAGAGGGCTTTGATAATATCATCCTGGAGTGATATCAAACCAAATTAGCAGCAGCAGGACTGACATCTTGTTCGTACCAACATGAAACTGGACGATGGAAAAATGATCCCACACAATGACCAGATGTTCAGTGAATATCCTGATATTTATTCCTACCTCATAGACACACCAGGTAGTTTTGTATTTTATGTCTTTTATGTCACATATGCATTGTGACAACCCACCACCTCTCATCACTGAAGCATTAAAAAAGCAAAACAGTGGTGAAAATGAAAAAAAAGTCCCATCAATTTACATTGTTCTCTATGGATTGTTTACACACCAGCCGGCGTTGCGAAGCACATTGCTAAGAGCTAACAGGCAGAGTGCTACTGAGTCATTTTTCCATCCATCCATCCATCCATCTTCTCCCGCTTAGTCCAATTAAGGGTCGCGGGGGGCTGGAGCCTATCCCAGCAGTCATAGGGCGTGAGGCGGGGTACACCCAGGACAGGATGCCAGTCTGCTGCAGGGCCACAAACAGACAAACAAACACAGACACACCCACACGCACACCTAAGGACAATTTAAAGATTCCAGTCCACCTAACCCGCATGTCTTTGGATGTGGGAGGAAACCGGAGCACCCGGAGGAAACCCACGCAAACACGGGGAGAACATGCAAACTCCACACAGAAAGGCCACGGGAATTGAACCCACAACCTTCTCGCTGTGAGGCAACAGTGCTAACCACTAATCCACCGTGCCACCCCGAGTCAGTTTTCACTGAGCTGAAATTTATTTCAATTAATTTGTGTGTTGCTTCTGTTAGCAAGCATCGGTAGCTTGGTGACGATAATTCCACTGAGACAATAAGATGGTCAGAATTTTTAACACTGGCCTTTGTTTGTTTACAAACTCATACATACATACATACATCTTTAACCGCTTATCCGGGATCAGGTCACAGGGCAAACTCAACATGTTAGCATGTAAACATTTTCCCGTCTGAGCCTAAATCTATCAGAAAAGGATCACTACAGGGGTTGTTGGTTCAAGTTTTCAAACGGTACAGTCCTACTTGGTTTTCTGCTCATGGATTTTAAGTCACTCCATGAACTTTTAATAAAACTTCAAAGTGAGCGAGTGATGTGTTTGTACGTGGACTTAATAAAGAAGAAACTGGAGCACTGTTAAGTGAAAACGTTCATTAATGTCCTTTTTTGTGTCACCATGCACATCACATATTTCTATTTTTAAATATCAGAACACGGTGCATTCATTTGCTGTTGAAAGCTCTCATAGATGTAAGGTTGTCTGTGGGTTTCTTTTTTTGAAGAGTGAGAGAAAAAATAGAGAAAGGCGAGAGGTTGGTGTGTTTTCAGCTGATCCACTTCCTCCCTGATGTTGGCTGTCATTTGTCTTGGCTGGAAACTGAGTACAAGGCTGGAATACTGATGACTCTCACTCCGCATCACCCCCTTTCTCTCCCTCACTCCTTCCACTCATCTCTCTTCTCCATTTATCCTCTCCACAGATACTCTGCATTCTGTCTGCTCAACTGATTTCCTGCCTCCTGTCTCTCTCCCCCATTTCACCCTCCTCATCTCGCCTCTCTCCTGATGCAGCTGCACTCCACCGACCCAAATTTCCCTTCCACCCCCTTCTTTCTATCTATCGCTTCATCTGACCTCCCTCTACCTCTCCTGCTGTTCACTTTATCTGATCAGCTTCATTATCCAGCTCCGTTCTTCCTCCCTTTTGCCGCTTCACCCTGTGTCCCACCAGTTCCACCTCCTCTCTTCCCTCTCATCACACCTTTGATATCGCTCCTCTGCCTCTTCCTGTCTTTAGTTCCTCCTCTTATTCAGTGTTGACCTCCTGTCCTCCTGTTTGGTTCCCCCGTCTCTGCAATAGCAGCTGTCCTGGTTCTCTGTCTGTGTCTTTCTCTGTGGGTCTTCCTGGTCTGTGTGAATTTGTTGGCTGGTCTATGTGGGTCACGGGGGTGATGGGACGTGAAATCAGAGGTGCATGTTCCTGTGACGGGAAGTAAAGGAGAGCAGTCGCGGGAAGGAGAGATGGGGAGAGAAACAGAAACTACAGGATAGTTCTGACATCCAGCTTGAAAATAGTGCAAAATTTCATAAAATGTGCATGCTGTTGTGAAATTCACAAATGCACCACTGACCGAGTGATTCTGTTACCTGCAAAAACCCTACCTGTAGTCAGAATCTTCTGCCTGCACAGCCTTTATGTCCTCAACACAGCTTCTATATGTGTCCCCAAAGAGTCAATGGGCCGACAAGATTTTTGGTACCACTTAAGGCAGGGGTCTGCAACCCACGACTCCGGAGCCGCATGAGGCTCTTAAACCCCTCTGCAATGGCTCCCTTAAAGGCTCCGTGTCTTATCTTTTTTTACCCCCTCCTGCATGGCAGCATCTGTCAAGTTGAAAATCTCAGAGGATTTCAGACTGAGTGACGTTGTCACATAACTGTAGCACCTTTGCAGGCAACCAATCACACAGAGTATCTTCACAAAGGCAAGAACTTTGTTTTTGGACTCAGATGCTACATTCTGCTGTAGTAGGGTGAGCACATCAGTGCACGTGAGACAGCAAGCGCAGAGCGGAGAGGGAGGATTTTAGCACAAGTGTGGATCAACATGTTAAGAAAAAAACTAAATTATGGAGTCGCCTTATTTCTGGCTCCACTTTCATGACTGGTGCAGTACTGACTGTACCGTCCTGTTCACACTGCATGCGTGTTGGCAACAAGTATACTGAATTTATGAGATGACACTGATGTCAATTTATGCATTAAACATCATCACAGACAAAAGAAATGATCAAAATTCCTGAAGAAATGAGAATATATATGAATTCAGTGAATAACATTTAAAATGGAAACCTGATGTGGAGAAACTGCAGTGATGTTCACAAGCAGAAATCACATTAAGCAGGTGAGAACACAGTTTTTCAATAGGCATTCTTGAGCTGATGTAGTTGTTTTATGTTCAAGCGCAAAATATGACTGAGGAGGAGAAAAAAACCCAGGATGACTTCATTACACTAAAATGAACTTGAGTCAGAATAAAAATACAAGCTGGCTGATTTTTATGTTATTTTAAAAAGTTATTAGGCTGCAGCTATATGTTTTATTTACATATTTCAAAGAGACTTTTATTTTCAAAAACTATGGGTAGATAAATCAGCCTGCGTTGTTCTGTTCAGTTTGTATCAAAGTTTGCCTGCACATGCCCGTGTATTTTGAGATGCCATGCCTGAAGCTGATGCTGCAGATGTTTAGATTTCCTGTTTTCTGGTTCTTCAGCTTTGTAAAACTGTGCAAAAACCTTGTAACTGATAGTGGGTCACCCCTCTGAGTCTGATCTGCTTGAGGTTTCTTCCTGAATACCACCAGAGGGCGTTTTTCCTTAACACTCTCGCCTGTGTGCTTGTTCTAGAGGCTGGTAAGGTTAGACCTTACTTGTGTGAAGCACCTTAAGGTAGCTTTGTTGTGATTTGCCACTATATAAAACGTAATAAATTGAAAATTGAAATTCTTTCCTTCTTTATAGGACTTTGGTTTTCACATTTGTTCTGCAAAGTTTTAAAAACCAATAAAATGTTAACACTTTTTTAATAGCAATTTTGAAATGCATCTCACACCCACAGAAGCCAAAAAGTCTTTCATAGTTGTGTCTTGCTGGCTTCCCTCACTCATTTCCTTCCAGCATGGACATTTAGTTTTTGAGAACTGCCTACCTGACACAGATTTACCACACAGTTTGTATTTCTGAATGATTGATGTAAATGAAGGCCAAGAAATATTCATTGAGTTGTAAATGTTCATGTATCCATCCCCTGACATTTCTCAAGAAACCGGCTGTAAAAATAATTTATTAATTCTTAAATTTAGAATAAACTGCCCTGTCCCAACCTTTTCTTTTTTTTTTTTTTTTTGGTTATGTTGCAGAACTTAAATGTAGGAATGGATGTATATAAACAAATAAAATAAAGCTGACTACACAAAACATGAAATATGTTGGTTTCATACTGTCTGTAGTTACTGGAATAAAAGTAAAAAAAAAAAAAAATGTCAGGATCATTATGGGTTCCCCACCACCAACACCACCACATTTTCTGTATCATCCAAACATTTCTGATTAGGGACTGTAAAAAAAACAAAACAAAAACAACAATAAAAAATATAGATGAACTGTATATAGAAAAAACTTTATAAGCTGTATTATCTTTATTCATTCATTTTAAAGTTTGAATATGTTTTGTGGCTCCAGAAGAATTTTTATTTGTTGAAGACAGGACAAAAAAGGCTCTTTTGACAGTAAAGACTGGAGAACTCTGACCTAAGATGATCAAACAACACTTATAATTCAGCCTCAGTTTACAATGGCCTACAAAAAAATGTTTATTATAGTCAGGCAGATAGGTGAAAAAAAACCTGTGGGTTTGTACATAGAAGCATAACATTTGGCACATGTCTAGACCATGGGACTAGTAAAGGAAATAGCTATGGAGCCACTTGAAATAAAGCCTGTGTCAGCTTTGGCAGCCATTTTCCAAAATGGCTACCAAAAGGGCGTTGACATAAGAAAATTTCTTTTATGATGAAACAATCTTTATTAATTAGACAATCCAAATCATCCAAATAACACCCTTTAATGCTACACCATGAACATAAAGTGTATAAACACATGACCAAAATGCTGAGTTTGCAAAATCTACAAATAACATAGCTTTTTACTGTTTTAGAAGTGTTCATCTTATTCACAGTGATTGTCTTGTAGAAGTCATAATTGTCGTGAAAATGTATATAAAAATAATGCAGTCAACAAATCATCAGAGTCAGAATGCAGCTCTGAATACTGTACTGGTATTATCTAGCCATTATTATAGTAGGAGGTGTAAGCTAAATACATGTCCTCTATGCATCACAGTCTTGTCCGCTGCACTGACATAAGGCGCTACATTTCAGTGCTGCCTTTTTGCATTTGCACTGACCTCTGCAACCTTTCTTACAGCCACAGGAAAGCAGTTCTTTTGAGGATGTGCTGGCTTCTAGCAAGGTGGTCCACAGTGGTTTCCAGTTAGGTGGGTCAACCCACCCCCAATCACCAGGGGATGGCAGCTCTGGTGCAACTTCAGTTGCCTTACCCCAGCAATGTCACCCCTGGTAGACTGCCCTCTTGATGTGCTGCACCAAAGCACCTCTTGTTGGTGGGATGGCCTCCATGGCTCTCCCCTTCTTTGTGAAAAGCTCTATCCTGGCTTCATATATGTTGGTCAAATGACTGGTTCGGTCATACAGTGGAATGGTAAAGCGCTCCAGTACAGCCACGTCAAAATCTTCCTTGCAGAACTTACGCAGAGCAGCTCCCAGGTCTTTGTCAAAGGCCAATAGTATGTCACGTCCTTCTTTGTGGGATTTCAGATCTGGGAAGTGGTCAAGAATGTGATTTTTAAGTTCAGTGCTGTGTGGACGGGTATTTTGCTGAACGCCCAGTTGCTGAAGCTGTGCAGAATACAGTTCTGCACGCTTGAACACTGGAGCTACATCTTCATCCATCCTCGCTTCATCGATGTATGCCAGCAACTCTGCGAGAGCAATGCCTTTACTTATGTTGTCCTTGTTGCTGTCCTTTTCATGCTTCCTGTGTGACTGTAGCTTTGTTGTAAAGTGATACTAAACAACGCAGGTGGTATTTTGCATCTTGTGCTATCAAGTCCCTGAGGCAGCATATATTTTGGACACAGCCAGGCATATGATGCTCATAAGGAAGTAATCTAAGGTTAGATAGCAACCAGAAAAGTCTCTCATTGCATAATAAATTCAATTTTATTATTATTGCCTATGCTTATTAGCCGCCATTTTGAAAAATGCCTGCCAAAGCATACAGAGGCCTAATTCTCTGTGGCTACATAGCTGAAAAGTTAATTAGGGCCATGGTCTAGGCATGTGCCAAATTTCATGCTTCTATGTAAAACCCCACAATTCTTTGCTGGATTTCACATATCTGCTAGACTATTAGTCATCCCAGAGGGTGGCTATAGCCAGGTAGGGTTGAATGAAGGATTACATAGAGGTCAAATTATGAAAATGCAAAAAGGTATAGTTTGGATGATATATGGTTGAAACGTATCGAGTTATGTGGCCAAAAATGCTGCAAATGCTCTCAAATGGCAAATTAAGTTTGTATAGTGGATACAAACGTTCCTATCTTGTTGAAACATATGAATAACTGGTTGAGTGCAGTGGTGCAGTGTTTACTTCTTCCAACTCCTTTTCGAGCATTGTTTCTTGGTTGACATTTTTCTTGTGGATTTGTTGTTTTTGTTTTTGCATTTTCTTTTTTTTAAATAAATTCAATAATTTATTAATTTAAAGGTAAAAAATGGTAAAAAAAAAAAAAAATGTGCATGCACATATCTTGCCATTGCACAAATTGGGAAAAAACAGTCATTATTTCTTTTATACGTATGACATCCAGTGACAATCCAGTGGAAACATTGGAATAGGAATTGAACAATTCTGCATTTGACAGCCCGTCTACGGCCACTAAAGTTGTTCTTGAGCACACTGCGTAAGCTTCTAATCTTCTTATGGCGTACTGGATTTAGCTTCCTCATGTCATAGACACTTGTTTAGAAAGCAATAGTGAAGTTGTTCAGTGGAGCAGAATGTGGGATCAAAATGCACGGTAAATGGAACCAATTTGCACAAAAAATGAAGTTAGTCAAACAATGGATTATTTTCTATAAAATGGGAGAAATAACTAATGCCATGTGACACACAATTAACCAATCATAAGGATTCCAAAAAGGTATATGTTAGGCTATCAATGCCCAAACTTTATGGGGTAAAAATGGCAAAAACAGTTACAAACATGGGGTTGTGGCCAAGCGGTTAAATGTGCTTGTTTCCAGAATGGAAAATTCCTAGTTCAAGGCCACCCCTGCCCATTCTCCATGGAATATGGAGTTATGTCAGGAATTGCATCCAGTGTAAAACCTGGGCCAAATCGACATGCAGGTCCACATTGGATCTGCTGTGGAGGCCCTGAGTGAAACAAGGGAGAAGCTGAAGGGACTTACTTATGAGAATCAAATATTAAAGTTCTCCACTTTTGGTAAAGAAGAAGAAAAAAAAAAGAGTGATGCAAATAACTGGTTGAGCTACTAGGGTTTTAAAAAAGGACTAGTTTGGACCATCTGTTGTGATTAAATATCAAGTTATGCTTCTGATAACATATATCATAGAATCTAATAGGCACTGACCTTGTTTGCGCATTACTGTGGAGGACAAGCTCATATGTGAAATAGTCCAAACTATTCCCTTTTTTCTACTAAAACTGGAATATAGTATGTGTTGTTTTGTTACTTTGGTACCAGTTAGGTCAAAATTGGCTGTGAGCACAGACTAAAATATACTGCAGGTGGTCTCCAACCTTCTGAGTGTATGTGGGAATGTGCAGCTGACTTTCACAGATGGCTGTTCCTCAAAGGACTTTTTCAAAAGAAGAAAACAAAAAGCCTTTAATTTTTTTGGGAACAAAACACTTAACCTGTTTTACAAATCCCTTAATTGAGAGTATGTTGTTCGGCTCACAGAGACATTCCAAAGTCACTTAAAGAGAAGTGGGAAAAAAAGCTTCTTAGTGCTGCCTTCACCATTGACATTTGCTTTGTGTGCAAGAAATCACATTTCCAAAAAATGATTGTTTAGAAAAGGAATGAATAAGAATGAGCGGGTCAGCTGCTACTGCAGTTTTAAAAATCCATCACATGCTCAAAAGGGCAACAAATACCTCAGGAATACAGAAATATTACAGAGAAAATGCAAATATTATCTCTCGTCCTCTCACAGTATCCTTGCAGGACCTGTGAAGAATTCAGATATTCTCTGACGATCTGCCAAAACATCACAGTGATCATTTTACACACAGACTCCTCCACAGCAAGTCTCATTCAGAAAAAGTACAGAGACGCACACTTGTGCCATGTGTGATGCAATCATCCAAAGCCACACCCCTCCTCGTCCCTCTTAAATGGGCTCCATTTATATTTATATAGCGCTTTGATGCTTATTCTTTTTCGTCCATATGAGCAGTGGTGGGCACAGATAACCAAAAAATTAACTTCGATAACAGATAATCAGATAACTGAAAAGTTATCTTCGATAAAGATAAAACAATAAACCACCCAAAAATGTATTGGATGTTACAGATAACCGATAAATTCCAATATTACCTCTGACACATCTACAACTAGTAGTAAAACAAATTTAATAGCTTACAATAATCTTATCAATAGTCTTTGTCCATCTGTATGTGGCCCTGCGACAGACTGGCATCCTGTCCAGTGTGTACCCTGCCTCTCACCCCATGACTGCTGGGATAGGCTCCAGCAACCTGTGACCAGTAATTGGAGTAAGTGGGTATAGAAAATGAAAGAATTTCCAAATCATCCAAAATTTTCAACAAAATAATAAAAACAGTAAATAAATAAAAACAGAATACAATGATTTGCAAATCCTCTTCAACCTATATTCAATTGAATACACCCCAAAGACAAGATATTTAATGTTCCAACTGATAAACTTTATTGTTTTTGTGCAAATACTTGCTCATTTTGAAATGGATGCCTGCAACACGTTTCAAAAAAAGCTGGGCCAGTGGTATGTTTTCCACTGTGTTACATCACCGTTTCTTCTAACAACACTCAATAAGCGTTTGGGAACTGAAGACACTAATTGTTGAAGCTTTAATAGTGCAGCAGATAAGTGGCAACCGTGTGCCATGAAGGACCAACAGTCTGGAGATTGCCCTTCTAAGCAATCACCTTAGCAATTGAAAGGAAGAACTCATCAGCAAAATCTCCTGCTCAGGTGATCAACATCCACATTTAGTTGTACAATGTCCTCATAAACCTTATCAATGTTCATCAAGGTAGATGGAGCAATGCATGCGCACACAAATGACTGTGCACCACAGATGGCTGAAACTTGCATAAATAGTTACAGTGACTGATTAAACATAAAGCTGCTATTGTTTCTGCATGACAACGTTGCTTTTTGTCCCACACATGGACGAGTCACGTTCAGCTTGTCGGATCTTTAGTTATTGATCCGTTCACATATCATCAATGTTCGTGCAAGACGTCGGACTTGGGAGGTTGGACAAAGTTGGATGACAATCAAAGGGAATGCTGACTGTACAGGAACTACTCAAACGATGAGGAACCATCAAGACAGAAAGCAAGAAGGAAGACGGATGAATTGAAGTTGTCGTTGGGATTCGTTCACATTTTTCAACAGTTTGAAAATTCTGTCCAAGCGCCAGCTACAGAAACGAAACTGGATGATGGTTAAACGATATCTTTGAAAGTCAACTTAAGTCCAGATTTCTTGCTTCATTTTGGCTTCGGTGTCCTTCGTTAGTGCCGTGTGACCGGGGCTTAACATGTCTCCGGAATATTTTTGTTTATCTATCCACCAGTGGTTAACATCTGGTGTAAACCCAGTTTGAAGACACAACGCTATTTTAAATCAGGCTAAATTCCTTTAAAATCTCTTGTCATCCAAACATTATAAAACATAAGTAATGTGTTTGATAGTGCTTTGTGTAAAATTCAGAATATCAGTTAAACCTTTAATCAGTACAGTTTGTGTTCGATAAAATCTGCACATTTTTCACAAGAAAGTTTTGCTGGATATTTGCTGGACAGGTAAGAAAACATTAGATTTACTGTGGTAGTTGTCAGTGTGTTGGTTACAATTACAGCGTTTTACTTTGTCAAAACGCATCAGTGGGAAGACTTAGGACCTGATTTACTAAGGTTGGACAATGTTTTGGAACCGATTTAGAAAGAATAATTGCACATGTAGACAGGAGGATGTTATGATAATGACTATAAGCACAAAATGACAAACACACATCTAACTGAAAATGTTATTTATTGAACATATACAAAATCAAACCTGAATGTGATGGGAGGCCTGATCTTAAGAAAATGCAGCCTTTGAAGTGAGACACAGCCATGGAGGCTGCTTGATGTCTGCAAAGCTTTTGAAGGGTCTCACACACATATGGTTTGGGAACTAGATGCCACTAATCCTAATCTAATTTCTGTTATAAACAATACAGTAAAGTGGGATGGAGGAGTTACGTCGGAGCACTCACTGGCTGCACTCAGGAGCGTGCATAGACGTGCAACTTTAGTTAACATATGGATTTTCCCAAGTGAGCCAGACAATACCCTTTTTAGAACACAATTACAGAGTGTTAGATGGGTTTGCAGTCTGAAACCTTACCAATGGAACAACATCATGCCACTTTAAAAAAGATATTAATTTATTTACTTCTTGACATTGAAAGAAACCAGCTGAGGTGGTTCGGGCATCTGGTGAGGATGCCCCCGATTGTCTTCCTCGGGACGTCTTCCAGGCACGTTCAACTGGAGGGATTATATTTCTCAGATGTCTTGGGAACGCCTCGGGTTACCCTGGGAAGAGTTGGAGGACTTGACTGAAGATAAGAAAGTATGGGATGAGCTGCTTCATCTTCTGCCATGGTGACCTGGACCCAGATAAGCAGCAGAAAATGAATGAATGCACAAGTGAATTTATTTATTTAGTTTGTTAGTATTTTTCATTCAGAATATTGCAAACTGCTGTCCCAATTTAAAAAAAATTTGAAACATCTGAATAAAAACCAAATCCAAACAGCATAAAAACAGGTCAAAATTTAAACACCAAAAACACGTCACACAAACCAACAAATATAAATAAGATGAAAGCATCCCCTACTTACAATTACCTGAAAATAATTGTGTTTTAAAATTAAGTTTAACTGCTGTAACTGTAGTGGACCTTCTGACTTCCTGCCAAAGAGTTCCATAAAGTTAGTGCACGATGATCAAAGGTTCTAAAGCCCGCTGACTTCTTCTCCTTTTATTTGCTATAACATTTCATTTTGTCGGCGAGTGTGGAATTGCTCCTAACCAGGTTTTTGGGCACCTCAGTCTTTCAACAGAAAAGGATGTGATTTATGAAAAATGTCACGAGTGTTGGCACAAAGGTGCAGAGGAGAAAGGTATCTCACCTCTCCTTCTTCTTCTTTGTCTTTCGGCTGTTCCCGTTAGGGGTCGCCACAGCAGATCAATCGTTTCCATCTCACCCTGTCCTCTGTATTTTCCTCTGTCACACCAACTGCCTGCATGTCCTCTCTCAGCACATCCATGAACCTCCTCTTTGGTCTCCCTCTTCTCCTCCTGCCTGGTGGCTCCATCCTCAGCATGCTTCTCCCTATATACCCTGGGTCCCTCCTCTGCACATGTCCAAACCATCTCAATCTCACCTCTCTGACTTTGTCTCCAAACCGTCCCACCTGAGCTGTCCCTCTGATATGTTCATTCCTAATCTTGTCCATTCTTGTCACTCCCAAAGAGAATCTCAACATCTTCAGCTCTGCCACCTCCAGCTCTGCCTCCTGTCTTTTTGTTAGTGCCACTGTCTCTAAACCATACAACATAGCTGGTCTCACTACTGTTTTGTAAACTTTCCCCTTCACTCTTGCTGATATTCTTCGGTCACAAATCACTCCTGCCACCTTTCTCCACCCACTCCACCCTGCCTGCACTCTCTTTTTCACCTCTCTACCACACTCTCCATTACTTTGAACAGTTGACCCCAAATATTTAAACTCATCTACTTTCACCACTTCTACTCCTTGTAACTGCACTATTCCACTGGGCTCCCTCTCATTCACACACATGTACTCAGTCTTGCTTCTACTGACTTTCATTCCCCTTCTCTCCAAAGCATATCTCCACTTCTCCAGACTAGACTCAACTTGCTCTCTACTCTCACTACAGATCACAATGTCATCTGCAAACATCATAGTCCATGGGGACTCCTGTCTGATCTCATCTGTCAACCTGTCCATCACCACTGCAAACAAGAAAGGACTCAGAGCTGATCCTTGGTGTAATCCCACCTCCACCTTGAATGAGTCTGTCATTCTGACTGCGCATCTCACCGCTGTCACACTATTCTTGTACATGTCCTGCACTACCCTAACATACTTCTCTGCCACTCCAGACTTCCTCATACAATACCACAACTCTTCTCTTGGCACCCTATTATAAGCTTTTTCTAAGTCCACAAACACACAATGTAACTCTTTCTGTCCTTCTCTGTACTTTTCCAACAGTATTCTCAGAGCAAACATTGCATCTGTAGTGCTCTTTCTCGGCATGAAACCATATTGCTGCTCACAGATCTTCACCTGTTTTCTAAGCCTAGCTTCTACTACTCTTTCCCATAAGTTCAGGCTGTGGCTGATCAGCTTTATGCCTCTGTAGTTACTGCAGCTCTGCACATCACCCTTGTTCTTGAAAATAGGAACCAGCACACTTCGTCTCCACTCCTCATGCATCCTCTCACTTTCCAAGATTTTATTAAACAATCTGGTTAGAAACTCTACTGCCATCTGTCCTAGACATTTCCATGCCTCCTTTGGAATGTCATCTGGACCAACTGCCTTTCCACTCTTCATCCTCTTCATAGCAGCCCTCACTTCTTCCTTGCTAATCTCTTTTCCTTCCTGATTTACTCTCACCACATCATCCAGCCTTTTCTCTCGCTCATTTTCTTTATTCATCAACTCTTCAAAATATTCCCTCCACCTTCTCAGCACACACTCCTCACTTGTCAGCACATTACCATGTGCATCTTTTACCACCCTAACCTGCTGCACATCCTTTCCAGCTCTGTCCCTTTGTCTGGCCAATCGGTACAAGTCCTTTTCTCCTTCCTTAATATTCAACTTCTTGTACAGCTCGCAATATGCCTTTTCCTTTGCTTTTGCCACTTCTCTTCTCGTCTTATGCCGCATCTCCTTGTACTCCTGTCTACTTTCTTCATCTCTCCGACTATCCCAAAATTTTTTCGCCAACCTCTTTCTCCTTATGCTTTCCTGGACCTCTTCATTCCACCACCAAGTCTCCTTGTCTTCCTTCCACTGTCCAGATGTCATACTCAGTACTGCCCTAGTTGTCTCCCTCACCACATCTGCAGTACTTTTCCAGTTGTCCAAAACTGCTTCCCCTCCAACTAGTGCTTCTCTCACCTGCTTGCTAAATTTCACACAACAGTCTTCCTCCTTCAGCTTCCACCATCTGATCCTTTGTTGAGCTCTCACTCTCTTCTTCTTCTTTACCTCTAAAGTCATCCTACAAACAACCATCCTATGCTGTCTAGTGACACTCTCTCCTGCTACCACCTTACAGTCTGTGATTTCTTTTAGCTTGCATCTCCTATAAAGAATGTAGTCCACCTGTGTGCACCTTCCTCCACTCTTATATGTTACCCTGTGCTCCTCCCTTTTCTTAAAGTAGGTATTCACCACAGCCATTTCCATCCTTTTTGCAAAATCAACTACCATCTGTCCTTCCCCATTCCTATCCTTGATACCATATCTACCCATTACTTCCTCATCACCTCTGTTCCCTTCACCAACATGCCCATTGAAATCTGCTCCTATCACCACTCTTTCATGCTTGGGCACACTCTCCACCACCTCATCTAACACACTCCAGAAATCTTCTTTCTCCTTCATCTCACAACCTACCTGTGGGGCATATGCACTGATGATATTCATCATCACCCCTTCAATTTCCAACTTCACACTCATCACCCTGTCAGACACTCGCTTAACCTCCAAAACACTTTTAACATACTCTTCCTTTAAAATGACCCCAACACCATTTCTCTTCCTGTCCTCACCATGGTACAACAACTTGTACCCACTGCCGATGCTCCTGCTCTTACTTCCCTTCCACTTGGTCTCTTGCACACACAATATGTCTACCTTTCTCCTCTCCATCATATCAGCCAGCTCTCTCCCTTTACCAGTCATACTACCAACATTCAAAGTCCCCACTCTCATTTCCACCCTTCTAGTTTTCTATGCTCCCGCTGTTCGTGGCAACGTTTTCCTCCTCTTCTTCGTCGTCTTCGCCCAGCAGTAGCCCAATTTCCACCGGCACCCTGTTGGGCAGTAGCACCGGTGGCGGACGTTGTTACCCCGGGCCGCGACCGATCCGGTATGGGAATTCGATTCTGAGTCTGCATAGTTGGGTTGGCTTGTTTTACGCCGGATGCCCTTCCTGACGCAACCCTCCTCATTTATCCGGGCTTGGGACCGGCACTCAGAATGTACTGACTGCACACCCCATGTGGCTGAGTCACTCACCTCTCATTGAGTGACTTAAATTTATCACTTGGTGATCAGAGCGCTGCACTGTAGCACCGCGGCGGAAGAGTTGTTAGGTGTTTGTCGCAATCTATTTGCGTTTTTGTGGAATAAACTGACCCGTTGATTGATTACTTGATGGACTCATCGACTGAGCATGACATCAGAAGGTTGTCTTTTAAACTTTCTTCTCGCTTGCAGCCAGTTTGATGATCTTGGCAAAAGAAAGTAAAGTTTACTGAGAGCTTCGTGTCAACTTTGTAAAGTTGCCCCAGATGAAGTGTTGTCACTCTGATGAGGTTTGTCAGCAAAAAGTCAGGGTTTTTCCCCCCTTCTTCCTAATACTGGCACAAAGCATAGAGCAGCCATAAGGTCTCGCTGAACTCATTTTTGCCAACTCTGAATTTAATGAGCATCTGCAGCGGAGCAGTCGATGGTTTTCTGATAAGCAAGAACTCATTTGTTTGATCATTCTCTCACTGCAGGACTTCAAAGGTGGAAAATAGATTTTCTATGGGATGGAGTTGGGAGAGATCTCCTCGGTAAAACAGCAACAACAGCGGTAAAGAAGAGGTTGTTCATTAGTACACGAGGTAACACTGCATTTTTGCATGTGTTAAGTATATCATTAAAGTTGATAAAGTCCTGGAGAACACATTGACTCATGCAGACTTCGTTCTTGATTCATGCAGCAAAGTTTGATGGCTCCAGCTTAAAGCTTTGCGGTGGAAGATTTGCATTTGATTGTGTTTTTACAAAAAAAAATTGAAAAATAGAAAAATTTATGTGAGATGCATGATAATGAAATAAATCCATTTTTATTTGTTCATTAGCCTCAACTTGTCCTGAAGATTAAGAATGATTTTGTAAGTTTGCATGTGAAATTATTCACTGCAAAGTGTAGTTTTTCCACTCAGCACTGATGTGGTTGGATTTCTTTGCCTGAAATCAGTATTTCTCTGTTGGGAAAGTGTAGTGACACGGACCCACAACAGGGGGCGTAAATGAACGGACAATGGAAGGAGACAAATTATAACACTTTACTGTTGTGAATGTCACAACCAAACACAGCAGATTCAGAATGTGCAACAATCAATTAATAAAGGTGTCGTGTGGGCAGGCTCGACGATAGGAGACGCCCGTCTGGAAACGAACCGGAACCACACGAATTCCACCGCCACCTGAACCCGAGGAATACTGGAGCCGCCAAGTCCCGGAGTCCCCAGGTGGCCACCTTCCCGGCGTGTCGGATCTGGTACTGCTGGCAGAAAGCAAAAGACAGTCAAAGGGTGGGTGTGTGAACACCCAGTAACAATGGTGGGAATGCCACCTCCACCTCTCACTCAACACGTTGCAGCGGTCTCAGATGAAAAGGAGCGCCGTCTTGCACAGCCTCCATAAAAACGACCGGTTCTCCTGCAAACACTCACAATAACAGATTTATAAATCACAAAAGGCTGAGAGTATTACCTCCAGATGAAGATGATATCTCGGCAGTTTGGTGGAGGTGTCTTCCTGCTTTTATACCAGATGTGATGATTAGTGACAGCTGTCACGGATGATGGGTGACAGCTGTCACCACGGCTTGTTCCTGAGGCGGCAGCGCCCTCTCGTGCCTAAAGCCCGCACTTCAGGCAGGGCGCCTTCTGGTGGTGGGCCAGCAGTACCTCCTCTTCAGCGGCCCACACAACATTCTCGTGAGCACGGTGGCCAAGAAAGCACAGAATTAATTTGATAATGTCTCCTGCCAATTAATACAATACACACAAAAATCTGGAATCTGGAGATGAGCACTGGTCCATTGGCCTATATAGGACTTACTTTGCTTCTTTTCATAGGCTTTGAAAAAGCCTAGGCGTGCACCCTGGAAAACACTGAATGAAACAATAGAGTTCACCCCTTTGCCTTTCAAATATGCTCAAATTGCCTTTTTAATTTGGTGAAATATCCTCATCGCCATTGCAAAATCAATGTTTGGTTCAAACTGAGGCCCAGGGCTCACCATGTGAAATTCTGCCTGAAGAGGAGGTGGGCCGATGAATGAACACGACCAATATCATGTATATTGTAATGCCAATTTCAATAGTATTTAATTTTTATTTCATCACAAATAACTCACCTGATTGTGTCCATTTTTTTGTCCTTTTCTCGGCCCCGTCGTATACGACAGCGGAATACAAGTTTTATTTAATGATACACAGATTTTTTTTATATATATATATATATATAATATTAGATAGAAACTTACTCTTTTTTTTGCTGAAAAGTACACTCCATGGACCTTCAAACCAGCACTCCTCCATGCTTGTACTCCTCATCGAAGCTATGTGATGATGTGTGTAATGTGAGCGTCCAATCAGGAATTGGTTCACCGTCACATGGTTTTCCAATATCCAGTCATAGGGCAGAGCAAAATCACGTGGTGCACCAAAGAGTGTCAGTAGAAGAGATGTGTTACTAGTTGGCCCATGAATGTTGTAGAAATAAGCCTCTCTCGCTGCAATGCGTAAAGCACCGTTACGCATATGAATGGAAGTGATCAGCGTAAGAGGGCCTCATACAATCTCACGTGCTGCAACAAAGAGTGTGAGTAGAAGAGATGTTTCACTACTTGGCCTGTGAATGTTATTGAATAAGCCTGTGGCAAGCTCTCTTGCTCCAGCAATTAACGCGTAAAGCACCGTTTATGCATATGAAAGGTTGTTTACAGTGCAGGAACACATTCCAAAGTCAAAGTCAACTTCATGGAAGTGCAAAGTTTGTGATGTAGCCCTTTGTGTAATAGCAGACAGAAACTGCTTTGAGATGTGGTGTGAAGACCAACAAAACACATAGACCATTTTGTATATATTGTTCAAAATGTGCATTTTTGTTTATTGTTAGAACCTTTATTTTGTACATTCTTTTGTACAAGGTCCCAAACTACCTTTATAAAGTGTCAAAATAGTTGTTTATTATAGTTTGCTGTGTGTTTTGAATAAATGTGTGTGGAAATTATTCCCCGCTTTATTTTTTTCCTTTATTATTTGTGATTGTAAACCTTTATTACACTCATAAAACACCACTATAGCATATATATTCTGAAAGTACAGACTGTCCTGAAAAAAGAGACATACTGCTTGATTGTGGGATGCAGGGTGAGCTTTTAACAAAAATAATAAAACATTAATGCCAGGTGAGTGAACTGTCCAAAAATGCTCTCGGACCCCAAAGGGATGTATTCCATGTAAGTAAATTTAATTTCAGGAGGCATTTAATGAACTTTCTTCTTCTTCAAAAAAATAAAAAAATAAAATAAAATGGTTGTGGGCTGATGCTTGGCCCTGGGACCTCTATATAAGTGGATAAATCAATGTGTCTGTCTGCCCATGTGTTTTGTAAGTGCATCTCCTCCTGCGCTGTTTGGTGGATTTCAATGAAATGTCACATAATCATAGAACACCATGTGAAAATGTGCGTGATGGAAAATAAATCCACTCTAGTGTCTTCAAGAGGAGATAGTTGGACCTTTGTTGTTTTAATACATCATCATACACTAATACATTATAGTTGTCAATTACATGTAAAGAGGTTGTCAGGTTTGTTAATTCAGGTATTTTATCACAATAATTTTTACTTCCCACTGCATAAAGCAAGCAACTAGCATGGCAGAACAAGGAGTGTCATTTTGTGAGCTTGATCACAGATGCCTGGTATTGGTATTAGCAGAATTGTGTACAGATTAGCAGAGTTGAACAGATTTTAAAGAAAGTGCTTTGAGAGGTTGGACGTTGGTCAATCAAGGAAAAGACATTTTACGTGAAGGCCTGTTTTGCCAATAAATCATACCATTTGGAGCATAATTTGGAAAGAACATGACTTTTATGCGAAGCCACCAACATAACAGAAACTTTGGGGAATGATCGTACACAGACCAAAGTTTACGTCCAGCAAATTTCAAGAAATTTGTAGGATTTATTACAGTTATTATTACAATTTTTTGGGTTCTGTTTTTTTGGGGGGGGTCACCTTGTATGTACTCTATGGAGTGCCTTTGTAGATTTAAAAACAATTTTATTTACACCATTTTGTGCAGATAAAGTAACACAAAGCAAAATGTAAGATACTCACAATTAATCTTAGACATTTGGTTTCTTGCAGTCACCGTGAACACGTTCTGAAACTCCCATGCAGCCAGACGCTCTATTTGCACTAATGTGACCCATCTCCTTAATTAATGTTGCAGGCCAGTTCATAATGTAACTGCTGAGCTTCGTGTCGTTATAAATAACATTCCTCTGAAGTGTCATTCATTTCCATCTGCTCGTTCATTCTCTTTGAGCTCAGTTAGTTCGCTCTTCTCCCTCACGCCCACTCCGTGCCTCCCTCAGCCCCTGTGGCTGTAATTCAGATCATTTTAATCCATATTTCATCCTTTGCTGTTTAACTGTACCTTAATTTATTATCCACGGCCTGTTTTTTTATGGAACAGTGCCAAAGTCGGTGATTCCTGCTTGAAACTTCCATGCATGAAAATGCATAAGAATATCCTCAGAAATTATGGATGAGGTGTTGTGTGGGCCGCTAGAAGAGGAGGTACCACTGGCCCACCACCAGAGGGCGTCCTGCCTGAAGTGCGGGCTTCAGGCAGAGAGGGCGCGCCCTGGACACAGCTGTCACTCATTCATGCTTCATCATCTCACTCCATAAAACCTGGACGTCATCTCCACCTCATCGCCGAGATATCGTCAAACCGTTCAGGTAGTATTCTCAGCCTTGAAAGTGAACTGTGTATCAATCTGAACTCTGTTTTGCAGCCGTTTTCCTGAAGTGTTCCTTATCTGTGAGATCGGCATTCGGTGTGACCAGCGACGGCTTTGCTGCACACCCCTACCAGATAAGTGGGTAGACAGGAGCTGCACGAGTGTGTGTTAGAGGTGGAGGTGGAATTCCCACCGTTGTTGCTACTGGGTGTGCACACACCCATATCTTATTGTCTCTGCTCCCTGCCAGCAGTACCAGATCCGACCTTCGAAGATGGTGGCCACCTGGGGACTCGGGACTTGGCGGCTCCATTATTCCCCGGGTTCGGTGGCGGAGGAAATCGTGTGGTTCCGGTTCATCTCAGGACAGACGTCTTCTATCCTCGAGCCTGCCCACACGTCACCCTTGTGATTGACTGTCTGTAAAATTTCACATTCCTCTGTGTTGTGCTCATTCACAACAGTAAAGTGTTCATATTTGACTCTTTCATTGTCCGTTCATTTACGCCCCCTGTTGTGGGTCCGTGTCACTACTCTTTCACAACATGAGGCCTGAGATTATGGTTTGTCATCATAAGAAAGGCAAACAGAGAAGAGGGCATCTATGGTAAAGCTCTGGAAAGGATGGGAGTAAGAACGGGAGGAATAATGGGAAAGCCATCGGACAGATGCTGCTCACGCGGAGCCGGCAGATGGTGGAGTTGGAAAGAAATGTTGGCTTCATCGACATTGAAAGATGAGTGGATGAGTTAGGGAAGTTTTAAAGAAAAGGTGCAGAACAGCTTTGCATGCAAAGTGAGATGTGCAGTAACACAGGACCATCAGAATGAATCATTTACCAAAGTGAATGGCGCTTCGACGCGCACCGCGTCTCTCCCATGCGCATCTATGCACGGAATTGTACTGACCTCCTTTATTAGCCAGTTAAACGGCTGTATCTGTCACCATGATGGCTCATTAGCAAATCAGCATTCAGCCCTGTGGGTGTGTTTACCCTGTCGACGCGTGCAGCAGTAAGCCCTCAAGCAAACTAATCTTTGCCACTAAACAAAGCTTCTGCATGCAAAAGAAATAAAATGTTTGGTACGCTTCTACACGCAGAGGTTTGATTCTCTGTAGGGAGATGAAGCGTTACCCGCCTGAAGTTAGGACTAACTTTTAAAATGTTTGAAGCTGTCATGAAGCATTGCATGAGATGTTTAAATTAGTTCACTCAGGAGAGTGCATAAGTCTAAATGTTCTCTTGATTACTGATAAGCGATCTTGACAACTGAACTTTGATCCTTATTGTGACAGAAGAACCCACTAAAATTTGCAGTGGGTTCAGATAAAGATGAACACGCTGACTTTGATCCTTAATGATGATTAGGATCAGGATGTAAGTTCATGATCAGGATGGAAAGTCATGCAAATGGTGAAAGGTGAGTGATCAGGCTCAAAGGTCAGTGATCATGGTCATAAGTCAGTGTTTGGGATCAAAGTTATGGAGAACAAAACTCAGTTGTGTAGCTCAAATCAAAGATGACTGATCAAGATCATTTTTGAACTTTGTTCCTGATCAGATACCTTTGAGCTCGATCCTGACCTTTGATCATGAGTGCTAATGTTTAATCTTTGATCCTGATCACTGAAATTTGATCCAGATCACTCAAGTTTAACCCTGACAGCTAACATTTGATTGTTCCTGAGTTTTGATCCCAATCCCTGATCTTGACCTTTAATGCTGTTTCCTGACTTTTAATCCTGATTGATGCTCTTTATTCCTTGTCAGGTGAACTTTGATCCTGATGGCCCAATCTGGCAGGATTAACAAAATTGAACAACATTATTGCATCTGCCCTTTGATCCACATCTGCACCAAAAATGTAATGTAATGTAATGTCTCACACCTCCACCCAGTTGAATTAACATCCATTTTTTACCATTTGCATAATCCTACTAACAAATCGCCACAGAAAAAAAAGATCACAACAAACAAAAAGAGACACAAGTCAAAACAAAACTTTGTTTGTAGAGGAAAGAAATAGATGCAACTGTGTAGTTATAAAAATGTCAAACTCAAATGTCCCGCCTCCTCTCATTGTTTTGTCTCTCACTGGTTCAGCCGCCTATTCTGAGACGGACTGTCTTCACCTGTCTCTCTCCCTGTGTCACACTGGTCGTCTCGCTCTTTGTCACACGAGTTCTCTCACTCTGTCTCATGGTTGTCTGCCTTCACTTTCAGACCTGATCCTCCTGTTTTTTTCCTTCTTGGTCACTCAGTCTTCCCTGTTTTTCTACAGCAGGTTCTGGACAGGCTAAATTCAGTGTTATTTATTCCCCTTAAATGGTACCGATTTGGTCAAAATTGATGAGTGGCTCATGGACTAATACTTTCTATTTGTTAGAACCAATAATACAGCCACTTGCATTTCAGTTTGATAAAAAGCTACAGTATGTGCTCCTCAAATACCCTGCAGTTTTAGGGTGGGAGTGTGTGTGTGTGTGTGTGTGTGTGGGGGGGGGGGTTCTCATCTTCCTCCTTAATATTGTTATTTTAAGTCGGTTTTATGACACACAGTTGGGTTTTCCTAACAAAATGGACCTTGATTTTTATTTTTTCTTTAACTTCATAGTTAGGGGAGGTGACCAGAAGATCTTCTGTTCAAATCCCCGCCTGACTGGAAAATCACTAAGGGCCCTTGGGCAAGGTCTTTAATCCCCTATTGCTCCCGGTGTGTAGTGAGCGCCTTGTATGGCAGCACCCTGACATCGGGCGAATGTGAGGCATAATTGTAAAGCGCTTTGAGCATCTGATGCAGATGGAAAAGTGCTATATAAATGCAGTCCATTTACTCTTAATTTCACAAAGCTTTTCATTTGATCAGTATTGCTCAGTATGTCTGGTACTTATATTGCATATTTGTATTTCTATTTATATTGCAAACTGTTTTTCTTTTTTTTTTCACTTTTGATACTCTGTGTGCTTCTTACCCTGTGTGTTGCTATACAGTGTTGCTGGAACCTCAGTTTCCCTGAGGGAGTCTTTCCAAGGGATCAACAGAGTTCTATCCTATCTACTGTAATCAAATCTAATTTTTAATGATAGATAGATAGATATATACTTTTAATGTCCCCATGGGGAAATTTGTCTTGGACTTCTCAAAAATCATGACCGATACAAAGATACAGAACAAGACATAAACAGTTCATAACAATAAATAAATAAATACATAAATAAAGAATAAAATAAAAAAAAAACCATACAAATACTAAAACCTCCTAATGTGCCTGATTGTTAGCGGTGTTTATTATGATATTTGTTAAGGGCTATGATTGATATAGGAACAAAAGAGTTCCTATATCTATTCAGTCTGCAATGGGGGACTCTGAAACGCCGGCCCGATGGTAGCAACTCGTATTGCGTGTGCAGAACATGGGAGGAGTCAGAAAGAATTCTGTCCGCTTGCTTCATCACGCACTGATCAAAAATTGACTGAGGATTGTTATACTGTTTCAAACCAATGATTTTCATTGCTGTGAGAACAAGGTAGTTTAATTTTGATCTTAGGGACACAGGAAGGTTCCCAAACCAAGTGGTTATGCCATATATTAGAATGCTTTCAAGAACTGCCTGATAAAACAGTAACATAATTTTTTGGTCGACTCCATGAAAATGCAAACGCCGTAGAAAATAGAGTCGTTGATTCAAGCGGGAACATAACCAGTCAACATGAGTTTTCCATGTAAGGGAACTGTCTATACAGACACCAAGATATTTGTACGATTGCACCTGTGTGATTGGTTGTTGGTGTATAATTACAGGGTTGTGATTGCCAACTAACTTTGGATCAAAAATGACTTCCTCTGTCTTTTTAACATTTAAAGTAAGGTAACTGGAATCACACCACTCAACAAACTGCCTCACCTCTGAATGATAGATATTCAAATCATCATTCTGTTGAAGTAAGCACAGAAGTGCTGAGTCGTCTGAATATTTAAAAATATAGTTCCCAGGGTGCTTGGCTGAACACTCATTAGTATATAAAGTAAAAAGGACAGGTGAGCTCACACATCCCTGTGGTGCTCCAGTACTGATGTCTTTGATTTGGGACAGGCTAGAATTTACCTTAACCTGCTGTGTTCTGTTTGTTTGATGCAGCAAATGACCTAAAGTGAATCTCAGTGGTCCAGATACATGTTTTTTTTCTTCAGTCTTTAACAGTTTTTAACACAGAGCATGTGTTTTACAAACATGTTTGGTAGCCAAAAATACACTACAGACACTGAGATGATATATCCTAAAAAAGTTTATACATACATTTTATATATATATATACACACACACACACACTACCAGTTAAATATTTGAATGCACTTTCCCATGCAATAATAATAATAATTTTTAATAATAAGACCCTTTGGCTGCTCCCTCATTTGCACTCAGGGTCGCCACAGCAAATCAGAGGTGGATCTGGATGTTGAACTGGCACAGGTTTTACGCTGGATGCCCTTCCTGATGCAACACCAATTACATGGAGAAACCTGCAGGGGTGGGGTTTGAACCAGGAACCTTCCACACTGAAGCCAAACTCCCTAACCATTTGGCCACCACCCCTACAATAATAATCATTTTTAATAATTTAATAATAATTTTGAATGGCCGCCCACCCAGAGGCTCTGGAACTAAAGCAGTAGTTTTCATGTATCACCAAACACTTTTTTGGTTTTGTCTTCTTTTCAAGAATGTTAACTTTCATTTATTTAGGCTTTATTTTTGGTGCAAAACAAGATTTCTTCACTGGGGCTTTAATGCAACGCTGCCAAGTGAAGCAACACAATCCAACTATTTCTCCTCCAACTCTTTGGTTGTGGAGTGGAAAGGATTTAAAGTCCAAGTGCTGGGCTGCATGACAATCTTCAGAGTGCTGACTAACTCCCCTGTAAGCAGTCCACTTGTTCTCTCTCAGTTTTGTCCTCGTCACCCAGTTCATTGTTCTCATCACCCCTCCTTCAGCTTGTTTTGCTGTGTATTGTCCTTTGTCCTCTCCTCTCCTCTATAGGTGTCCTTTCCAGCCTCCACTTTAGCTCCTGCTGGACAGACTTACCATTCTCCTTGTCCCAAAGCCCTGAAAGCTCTCTTCTTTGGTAATCAGTTTGTTCTTGAGAAACACCCTTTTCCCTCCTTCTTCTTAAATTTTTTTCCTAATCAACACAGTGAAGTAATCTATGCCATGGGATAATCTTTTGATGTGCGACTGTGTACATTTCTTATTAGTCTTGAAGACCGCGCATATGTTCCAGATCCTATTCAAACTCAGAAGATGGTGGAGCTGGTTGCACCAATTAGACTTTTGTTGGCTATTTCATGAGCAAACAGTGGATCACCTGTCTGTATCTCTTTACTTTGATAGTCAGTGTAGCTTGTAGAGCAGTGTGTCTGGATGACAGCTGACAAAGTCTTGTTATTTTTTCCTTTTCCCAGAGTGACATTGTGGTCTAAAGTGACGTGAATTCGTTCATGTGGAGGAGGGTGGTCCAAAGATGGAGGTCAAAGGGATGTGGTTGGAGGTTGCTGGTCCAGTGATGGAGGTCAAAGGGTTTTTGGATGGAGAAGGCCAATCCAACTATAGGGTCAAATGGGTTTGGCTAGAGAAGCCTAGTCCAGCGATAGTGGTCAAAGAATTTTGGTTGGAGGAGGCTGGTCTAACGATGAAGGTCAAATGGGGTGTGGTTGGAGGAGTCTGGTCCAATGATAGAAGTCAAAGGGTTTTTGGATGAAGGAGGCTGGTTCAACGATGGAGGTCAAAGGGTTTTTGGTTGGAGGCTGCTGGTCCAATGGTAGAGGTCAAATGGGTTTGGCTGGAGGAGGGTGGTCCAGCAATGGAGGTCACAGCAGTGTGTCTGGAGCAATGCTAATGCTAACCCATAGTTTAACAAGAGCATCACTAACCCTGGAGATCACCTGCCCTGCATCTTTTCCAGCTCTCCCTGCTCCATCCACTACTAATTATCTAAGTCAGGTGTGCTCAGCCAATCAATAGTGAAGAAACACCAGACTTGAGTAATCAGCTGAGGTTGTAGCAGGTAGACATGGTAAACATGCAGGGCAAGAACAGGGCCGATAACCCCTGGGTTAACAATACTAAACATCTCTGCACTTCTCCTTGCTCACTTAGTCCTGCATTTTTTAAAACTGTCCAATCAAATTAGGAAGATAGAAAGTCCAGTGCACAGTTTAATTTCCCTCAAGAATATGTAACATCATGGAAAGTGGAAACGCAGAAAAATACATCACACGGTGCCCTGCGATGAACTGGCAGCGTATCCAGGGTGTACCCCACCTATCGCTCAATGGCCGCTGGGGTAGACTCCAGCTCCCCGTGACCCTTAATTGGAATAAGTGGGTATAGAAAATGAATGAATGAATATTCCACTGTTTTCAACTGTGGATTAACACTAGCTCCTCCTGTGTATAATTTCATATATTTCACCTGTGTCGTTGGACCAGCCTCCGACATATGAACTAATTCAGAAACTTTAGACCAAAGTCTTTTAATACATATAATGACTTAGTTTTTCCAGAAATTATCAGATTTCTGGGTTTGACGCAAATTGCCATTTCTTTACCCGAGTCCAATCTTTGTGTCCAGAACTGTCTCAAGACCATGGTTTCAATTACTCAGTCTCTTCTCAGAATTGAAAGCTGTTCTACCCGATCTTGACTCTGTCTCAAACTAGAATAAGTATATACTTATTTAATAATAACTATTATTATATGAACAATTGTTAACACTCTCCAGTGTGAGTCATCTAAAGAGCTTAATATGTCTCAGAGATTTTTACAACATGGTATACTTTTTACTTTTTGACCTCATACAATGTTGACCACAACTGAGCTTCTGAGCCCATCTTCCAACAGAAACTTTACTTTTGAATATAAACATGGGTGATATCAAGTCTTGTTAATGTTGTCTTGTAGAAAGATTTGTTTTTTTAGGTCTCGGTCTGGACTCGATTGCATCTCCCCCCAGAGGTTCTGTTTCAGTTCTGTGTCAGTCACTCCAAAATCCAAAAGTACTGGTCTTGTTTCACACTTGACCTTGTAATGTCTTGGTTTTGACATGGGCTCAATATACATTCATTAGCCACTTTATTAGGTACACCTGTTTAATTGCTTGTTAACAGAAATGGCTAATTAGCCAATCACATGGCAGAAACTCAATGTATTTAGGCATCTAGACATGATGAAGACGACTTACTGAAGCTCAAACTGAGCATCAAAATAAGGAAGGAAGGGGGTTTAAGTAACTTTGAACATGGCATGGTTGTTGGTGCCAGACTGGTCTAAGCATTTCAGAAATTGTTGATCAACTGGGATTTTCACTTACAGCCATCTCTAGGGTTTACAGAGGGTCTGTAAACCCTAGAGACACTAGTACCCTAGACCCTAGTAAACCCTCTGTAAACTAGAGGGTTTCTAGGGTTTGAAAAAGAGAAGATATCCAGTGAGGGAAGTTGTAACGATAAAAATGCTTTGTTGAGGTCAGAGGTCAGAGGAGAACAGGCAGACTAGTTGAATGGGCAAGTGCATGATGCCATCATGTCAATATGGACCAACATCTCTGAGAAACGTTTCCAGCACCTTGTTAAATCTATGGCATAGTGTATTATGGCAGTTCTGAAGTCAAAAGCTGTTTTGTATATTGCTACGTTGACATTCTGCACTTTGCA
This sequence comes from Thalassophryne amazonica, assembly GCF_902500255.1. Lineage (NCBI taxonomy): Eukaryota > Metazoa > Chordata > Actinopteri > Batrachoidiformes > Batrachoididae > Thalassophryne > Thalassophryne amazonica. The sequence goes on from NC_047117.1 coordinate 12,227,074, forward strand.
AGTGACAACACAACAATATGAAAGTCGATTTTTTCCATTTCAGTGCAACTTCAGCAAAGCCGAAGCGGTTTGTCTGAGAATCCACCCGACCCACTACTTCCCTCATTATAATCTCTGACAGCATTTTTTATTTTACCCCTCTGCAGCGGCACATCACTGTCACACAGCGTATAAAACAATAGACGACACGAACAGTTAAAAGTCAGTCCAAGGCTGCCGTGACTGGTTTGATGCGCCCGGAGCTCGCCTGAGGCAAACCTGGTTTTTAACATGACAAATCAGACATCTCACACTGCAGACCTCCCACTGCTGGAGACCAGCTGAGCCTGACTCACTCACAGAGCTCCCGGGCTCGCCGGTCACTCCACAGTCTGTCAGGATAACAATAAACACCCGGCTCGTCTCTGGCATGATCTCCATTCACAGAGTGAACTCGCCGCTGACGCATCGGGAAAGCTAAGGAGTGGACCGTCCGAGTGAGACGGCTCATCCGGAGCTCGTACGTTTAGTTAATTTGCCAGCAGTAATGCATCAGAGGCTCGGCCTTTTAAAACTGATTTTTCAGCAGCCTCCTAATCCATCGCTCTCCCAGCATGCTCCACTTTGTCTCTCTTTCTCCATAGAAGCTTTCAGGCCTCCTCTGCTGCAGTCAATTTGCGGCACTGTGGTTTTCATTTATTTTCAGTGGCCCACTTTTAGTCTTGTAAAATTGTTTCATCAATTAGTTGAATGCGTCAAAGCAAAGATATTCAATTTCAGTTTCAATTTATTTTCATTTATATAGCACCAAATCACAACAGAGTTGCCTCAAAGTGCTTCACACAGGTAAGGTCTAACCTTACCAACCCCCAGAGCAACAGTGGTAAGGAAAAACTCCCTCTGAGGAAGAAACCTCAAGCAGACCAGACTCAAAGGGGTGACCCTCTGCTTGGTTGTTGCTTTTGTAAATGGCAAAAGATATTGTTGCTTTTGTAAATGGCATACTGTTGGGTTTCTGATTGCTACTTGGGCCTCAATCCAATTTGATTTTCAACACGCCACGTTTCCAAATAAATAAATTTAAGTATAAACTATATCATTAATTAAGTAGAAACACTTGTGCAGTCACCCTGGAGGGCTATTTAGCTGATTTAATTAAAAAGTTTTAAATAATAGAAGTGTTAAAAGTGTTTGCGATCGTTTCAGGAGTGCAGGCTCATATTTACATTAAAATTAGCTGAGTGGAGAAATCTAAGAAATTGAACACATTACCACTTGTAAAGAAGAACACAAACCTAAATTAAATTTTTGTTTTTGTTTGAGATAGTATTTGATTAATGCTGTGGGCACATCGAGGATTTCACTGAAATGCAACTGAGCTAGAATCTAATCATACAAGAATATGTAATATTATGTCCGTCAGCTTGGCTCAATCATTCAAGTCGTGGTGGCAGCAGACCAAGCAGCCCATCCCACATTTCCCCATCCTTGATGAAGTTGTTTAGCTCCTTTTGTTGGATCCCAAGCTGTTCCCAAGCCAACTGGAAGATGTAATCCCTCCAGTGTGTCTTGAGTCTTCCCTGGGGCCCACTCCCGAGAAGTCCTTCATGTAGTAGATCATCAGGGTACTCTTCGACTACTAAACGTCCACCGAGGATTCAGATGTGCTGCGGATTGCGGATACTGCTTTTGCCTACTATATAGTACACTAGTATGCATATTCAAAGGCGTCATAAAGTAGAATGTAACTGTTGTGTGGGCCGCTGAAGAGGAGGTACTGCTGGCCCACTACCAAAGGGCGCCCTGCCTGCGGGCTTCAGGCACGAGAGGGTGCTGCCGCCTCACTGGAACAGCCGGGGTGACAGCTGTCACTCATCAACTATGACAGCTGTCACCAATCACCAGGTCATCACCCACACACACAAAAGCCGGATGACATCTCCACCTCGTCGCCGAGATATCGTCTACCTCTACGGTAAAACTCTCAGCCGTTTTTGGTGCCAAACAATTATTCTGAATACTTTGCAGGCGTTCCTGATACCTATCTGCAGCTGGAGGCTAGGGTTGTGGATTGTGAAGGAGACGACATTCTTCTCTCCTCACACCAATCCGGATAATTAGTCAGACGCTGCACGTTTGTTGTTTCTGTGTTAAAGGTGGAGGTGTTGTTCCCACCTGGAAAGACGAACTTGCTGATTGTTTACTGGGTGTGTTGTCACACACTCATTACATCTGTTCTTCTGCTTCCTGCCAGCAGTACCAGATCCGACAGTCGGAGACGGTGACCACCTGGGGACTCAGGACTTGGCGGCTCCAGTATCCTTCGGGTTCGGTGGCAGTGGAAATCGTGTGAGATCCGGTTCTACTCGGGACGGACGTCTCCTATCCTCGAGCCTACCCACACATCACCTTGCATATTTTGATTGTGATCCAAATTCTACGTTTGTCTGTATTCTCGTTGTGCACATTTCACAACAGTAAAGTGTTGTATTTTTGGCTCATCTATTGTCCGCTCATTTACGCCCCCTGTTGTGGGTCCGTGTCACTACACTTTCCCAACAGTAACAAAACATAAAAAATAATAGCTTCATGAAGGTCATGGTGTTCAATGTGTGTGTATTGTGGCGACACGGTCTTGTGGTGGTGGACAAAATAATAGGAACACCTCACAGCCTCGGGTAATTTGTGAGGGGAATGCAACAGGCGTTTTTGTTTTGGCCCCATTCGAAGCACAAAAAAAAATGTATTTTCCACACCTGCAGAGACTGAAACCACGTTCTAAACACACACACACAGGTTTCAAGGATGAACGTTCATGTCAGACAAAGTTCTAAAGTCAGTCATTCTGAGATGTTCTTCCTGTGAGCCAAAGCCACAGATTAGTCTCGGAAATAGGAGCGCTTTCTCTCTGTCTCATTCCGTCTGTCACTGACTTACCGACTGTCAGACGTTGCTGTCTCTCTAATGGGAATCTCCCCGCTTTTCACATCAGCCATAGTTCAACTATCCCTCTTTCTTCTTCCCTCCTTTATCCCATTTCCCGCTTTCTTCCTGTCGGACACGGTGGTGTCCTATTAATTGTGTTACATAAATCCAGTGTGGACTATTTAATGGGTTTTCACAGTAACCAGTCAAAACGCTGAGTCCAAACTTTGGCCCGCTGTGACCTTGCTGACCCGTTTCAGGCAATTTAATGTGCCACACTGCTGCTACTGAGAGATTTTTCCACAAATATTTCACCTTTGTCATCCGGTCTCCACCCTCCCCTCTTCTCTTTCTATCTTCTTTTTATTTTATTTTTTTAATATAGGGATGTGAAACATGCGCAGAGACTGAAGGCTCAGCTGCTTCAGAGAGGTACTCCATCTGTAAAGGTAAAACGTTTTCCTCCCTCCTAGTCGCCACCATTGCTTCTCCCTTCTGTTCCCCGTCTTCGCCTCAGAACACAAACTTTTGCTGCGAGATGAGAACGACATCGGCTGAATACAAAACGCTGCTTTGCAGACAGCAAAGAGAAAGCGGCAAATATTAAGAACAAACTCCGTGTCTACTTAAAGAAAATGACACTCTGGCGTACAAATGTGCACAAAAGGGATCTGCATGCTTTCACACAGAGGATGCTCCTCATGTGACTTATAGATTTTCCTTTTTTTTTTTGAGAAAAAAATGATTGAATATGCTTATTTTGTAGTGGGCTGACAGATTTGCAACTGCCAACAAAAAGCACAAAGCACAGCAGGTAAAACTAACAGAGGCAGCTGTTGTTTAAAAATCTTGACCGTCGCCTTTCTGACAGGATACAAATGCAAGTAAGACTATTAATTTTAGCAACATTTGTCTGTTTGTTCCTCTACTCTTGTGAGGATCATTGTCAATCTCAAATTTGCCCGTAGAGGGTTTCCTTTATGGGACTATTCCACAGAGCGCCATTCCTTCCCTTTTAATCTCGAATAGCAAATCTGGGCACGTTTTGAAGCATCACAGTAACTTCTTGATCCATCTTTCTCAATCTTGAACAAACTTGGTATACACAGTATTTACAGCCATCATCAGCACCAGATTTGAAATTGGGTCCAATTTTTGAACTGTTCAAAAATGTCACCCCGATTCTTGAAATCGTTGAGAGTATGTGATACTTTCCAAGTATTTACGGTCTTAATGGCTTCAGTCATGTTGGGACATCTTTAAACAGGGGGCTTTGTAGTGATTACAACTTGAAACTTGTTTGATTGTGCTCAAATGGGGTAAAAATTTGAAGGTGATCAGCGTTTGTTGTACTTTTCGAGCAAGTCTAGCTGAGTGCACAGCTCCTTTCTTTCGTTTTTGGGTGGGTTGCCAGATCTGCACTTTATGAGACAACCTGTTAGGATGCAAGCCAGACTAAGACGTTTCATCCTGTTTTTGCACTTTTTTTTAGATTGTATGCAATCGTAGTAGAACTGCGCTTTGGAGTAGCCCTGTTAGCAAAGATCATGAGGCCATTGCAGTCAAAGGTCAAAAGTTTAAGTTTCACTTCAGTGGCCAACAAACCTGGCAAACAGAAGTGGGTTTTGTTTTTTTTTTTGTTTTTTTGCTGATTTATAATGTCATGTGTCCTTTGGAAACTGGGGGCGCTATAGGACCAGGTCAGTCAGATTGGTGGTGTTGGTGAGGAATTGATTCTGAAAAGAGGTGTTAACGTTCAGAGCTCAATTAGAGTGAAAATAGAACCCCAGTAGCAGACAGGCACGACACAGGAGAGTGTGTTACAAAACTCCAAGGTGCTTTAATAATCCAACTGAGTGAACAAAAATCAAACAGGCAGGTGCACTTATGTGAGTAACAACAAAAAGTCCAACACTGACAAATGTTTCAGGGAACAACTGGGAGGTGCGGCAACGGGGACAGAACTAATGACAACTGGAGATCTTTGGGCGTAATAAATCAAACAGAGGGTACTTACAATACTGAGAGAGCACAAGTACAGATCACATCACACATGACACGTTACATTAAGGTTAGTTAAGGTTGGACACATTAATTGACCACCAAAAACGCAAGCTGACAGGTGTGAATTAAATGCACAAAAACAAATTAAAAACAGGTGCTGAAAACGGGAAGACAGAAATGCTGAGACACGAAAGGAAGAGATGAACACAAACAAATAAAAGATAAAACAGACATCATGAGGTGAGTGGAAATAAAACCTGATCAAGAAATATAAAACCAAAACATACGGTACACAAAATGCCAAAAACAATCGTGGAACTATCCATAATCAACAACTAAACAAACAAGCAGTGAGACAATCTGACTACAAACGGATCCATAGCACCACAGGGGAGAAATAGTACGACAATGACATACACATAAGGTAAACGTGAAACTAGAACAAACAAAACACATATTTAACACAGAGGAGGAGGTGATAGTCTAGTGGTTAAGCGTTAGGCTTGAGACCAGAGGATCCTCGGTTTCAACCACAGCCCCACCATTGGGCAAGGTCCTTTATCCCAAAATTTCTCCCTTGGTGTAGTGAGTGCCTTGCACAGCAGCAACCTTGACATCGGCGTGTGAGTGTTTGTGTGAATGGGTGAATGTGAGGCATAATTGTGAAGTACTTTGAGCGTCTGATACAGATGTAAAGCGCTGTATAAATGCAGTCCATTTACCATTTAGGAGCACAAGGACGGATGACGGACCATGGACGGATGATGTGACAGACAGACAGCAAACACATACAGTGACATACACAGATGACAGTTCAGAGACAGACCACATGGGCAAGTGGGAGTGACCACGGAGCATCACATGACTGAGACACAACCGAGGGCACACACATACATACATCAGACAGACTTGGCCCAGGGGTGCACACACATGTAGAAAACCCGGGGGGTGGGGGTGGGGGGGTTGGTAACAGACAAAACAAACTATATAAAGATGAGGACAGGACTGAAACATGACTCCAAAAAACAAAAAACACAGACAGGACCAGAGCAACACACACAATGTGGATGTGTTCTTGTGGATTTATGGTGAAGCCACAGAAATTCTTTGTGGGAGTCCAAAGCCCCATCGAGCATCACTATAAAGCAGAGTAAAATCATTTTCTTTTGCTATCTCAAGAATCTGTCTGTTTTAAGAGTTAAAGCCACCCAAGGACGACAGGGATTGTAAGAGAAAAACACAGGGACTTATTCTACACTTGGAGCTGTTCATTTCGTCTTACAGGGCCATAATTCATCACTTTTACCCATCGCACACTACAGCGCAATAACAGTATATTATGAATTTTGTAGCTTCACCCCTTTCAAGGTGTGTGTGCGTGCAAGCAATACAAAGCCTGGCATGAAGAAGAAATGAAAGTTTGTTTTAAGATTTCCTGTCCAGAATGATGGCCTCAGTTACTAGATTACATCTCAACATGCTAAAAATAAAACAATGACATCAAAAAGTTTTTATATGCATTGTAATTTACTGGAATAAATGTGGAAATTAATATCATTAGGTGGTAACATTAAGTCTGTTTGAATCTGTATCTTCTTCGCTTCAATATTTCTTATTTTGTGTTGTGCAGCTTTGGCTGCTCATTTAAAACAGAAAAGAAGTAAAAAAGCAAAACTTGTCTTTTGTTTTGAGAAATCTTGCATACTCATTATTAGAGGTGTGCCTCTTTGTTAAAAAACTATTCGATACATGTCTGGATACATAGGCTACAATATATTTTAGGGACAGTAATTTTTATTATGGTAGAATTACCTTTAAGTACGTTTCATGAAAAAGCTGTGCCTTCTTTCAGGTTTTTGCTACTGTGCTGCAGCACACTGGCACTGCCTCTGTTCACCTTTTCTTCACTACTGAAGGGAAACACCACATATAGTAGCAGAAACTGTGGCAAAGACACCCAGAAGAAGAAGAAATCAGGTGTTCAAAAATTGCATAGCATAACTTTACTAGTCTTAACCAAGTCAAATCTGGCAGTGTGCAATGGAGCCACACTTCACCACATCCACGCAACCACAGAACTACCTTGGGTCCTGGATAGTGACCACCCAGGCACACAAGCGATTTGTCCCCACATCTAAAAAATAAACATATATCTTTTGCAGCTAGGTGATGCATGTGTCTCCCCTTGGTTTTCTCCAGCCACAACCTATCTATGTCCACTTCTCAAAAGTAACTATACATGTGGGACACCCAGGTGAATCGTGCCCAACCACTTGGGATCCCAACACTGAGTCACCTTTGTGCTGGATCATGTACAGTAGTGTTCAGAATAATAGTAGTGCTATGTGACTAAAAAGATTAATCCAGGTTTTGAGTATATTTCTTATTGGTACATGGGAAACAAGGTACCAGTAGATTCAGTAGATTCTCACAAATCCAAGAAGACCAAACATTCATGATATGCACACTCTTAAGGCTATGAAATTGGGCTATTAGTAAAAAAAGTAGAAAAGGGGGTATTCACAATAATAGTACCATCTGCTGTTGACGCTGCAAACTCAAAACTATTATATTCAAACTGCTTTTTTGGCAATCCTGTGAATCACTAAACTAGTATTTAGTACCACAGTTTTTCATGATTTGTTCACATCTGCGAGGCATTAATTTTGTTGGTTTGGAACCAAGATTTTGCTCATTTACTAGTGTGCTTGGCGTCACTGTCTTGTTGAAACACCCATTTCAAGGGCATGTCCTCTTCAGCATAAGGCAACATGACCTTCAAGTATTTTGACATATCCAAACTGATCCATGATACCTGGTATGCGATATATAGGCCCAACACCATAGTAGGAGAAACATGCCCATATCATGATGCTTGCACCACCATGCTTCACTGTCTTCACTGTGAACTGTGGCTTGAATTCAGAGTTTGGGAGTCATCTCACAAACTGTCTGCGGCCCTTGGACCCAAAAAGAACAATTTTACTCTCATCAGTCCACAAAATATTCCTCCATTTCTCTTTAGGCCAGTTGATGTGTTCTTTGGCAAATTGTAACCTCTTCTGCACATGTCTTTTATTTAACAGAGGGACTTTGCGGGGGATTCTTGCAAATAAATTAGCTTCACACAGGCATCTTCTAACTGTCACAGCACTTACAGGTAACTCCAGACTGTCTTTGATCATTCTGGAGCTGATCAGTGGGTGAGCCTTTGCCATTCTGGTTATTCTTCTATCCATTTTGATGGTTGTTTTCTGTTTTCTTCCACAGGTCTCTGTTTTTTTTAAAGCATTGGAGATCATTGTAGATGAACAGTCTATAATTTTTTGCACCTGCGTATGTTTTCCCCTCTCCAATCAACTTTTTAATCAAACTACGCTGTTCTTCTGAACAATGTCTTGAACGTCGTATTTTCCTCAGGCTTTCAAAGAGAAAAGCATGTTCAACAGGTGCTGGCTTCATCCTTAAATAGGGGACACCTGATTCACACCTGTTTGTTCCACAAAATTGACGAACTCCCTCACTGAATGCCACATTACTATTATTGTGAAACACCCCCTTTTCTACTTTTTTTTTTTTACTAATAGCCCAATTTCATAGCCTTAAGAGTGTGCATATCATGAATGCTTGGTCTTGTTGGATTTGTGAGGATCTACTGAATCTACTGGTACCTTGTTTCCCATGTAACAATAAGAAATATACTCAAAACCTGGATTAATCTTTTTAGTCACATAGCACTACTATTATTCTGAACACTACTGTACACAGAAATGCTCCACATGGCCAAAGTGTCAAAGCTGACACTCCCTCACAATGTAAGTTTTATTCCTCATATTAATCTCCTTAAGTAAAAACTCATTTGACACAAAGTCATTCCAGCAATGGAATGGATCCACCAAAGAGACCTTGTACCAAAGCCATCCATATGTTGCCTTAGGTCACGAGTTAGTGTCCAAGTCTCACAACCATACAGTTAGACAGAAAACACCAGAACCCTAAATACCTCTGTCCAATGATCTCATGACTGCATCACATCCTTCCAGATGTCTCTCGATCTCAAAGGCAGATGACCCAGACCCATGAATATCACTGTTGAGATTTGAACCAATGTGGCAGTATTCAACTGTTGAAAGAACATAATGTTCAAATCAAATGGGTATTTACCTGTTAATTTTGTTACCATCACAGGTAAAGTTCATGTTCTTGTGACCAGTCTCACATGAGCCTCGAAAAATTGGAAGTAGCCATGAAACAGCTTAACTAAACCAATTTATAATGCTAAAATTAAGTCACCCACTAGTTCATAGTATAATTAGATCGATGCAGGGGTCTGTGTATCGATTTAGTCATATCTATTGCATTGAAAATCGATTTCTGTTTCGTATTGGTGAATTGTTTCACCCTCTACTCATTACTGATTCTACTCAAGAAACCTCAATTCACAAATGACCAGGATGTCCCTCCTGATACCTGCCGTATCTCCACTGTCTCACACTGCTGAACACCACATTAAAAAAGAAAGTTTGCCAAATATGGTCCCATTTAAAAACGTACGCAACATGATGTTGGCTGTTTCTTGTAATTGTGTTTAGTGCTGAACAAAAACCTCAGTCAAATCACCAACAGCATCACTGTGCGGCTGGGAAATGGTGCTTCTCACTAAAGAGAACACGACGAACACAATGACAATAAAATCTGAAAGCTGTCACCGTGACCTCCGTCATTAATCACTTTTCCTCATTTTTCCGGCTTCACACTGTGCACCGCCTCGCCGCCGTGTCCATCTCGCCTTTAGTCCAGCTATTCAAGAGTCACACATGACCTCCAGCAGAGATTTGTCAGCGATTACAGGCCAAATGAAGTTTGACGAGGACTCAGTGCTTTTCTTCTCCACCTCTAACACTCGCGCATGCTGTGTTTGTGCATCTGTCTGACTGCGTATGTATGAGATGTGTCTGTGTAATGAGGTGATTTTTTTTATTCGTCCTCCCCGTCCTCTTGTCCTGTCAGGACCGTAGATTCAATTTGTGTGTGCCAAGAGATGGAGAGCGCGAGGAATTCCTGCCAAAGGATTCTCGTCAGTGAGCTCGGAATCAGCGGCAGATGTAAAGATGATGCTGTGTTTGCCTCCATGTGTGGGTGGCAGGAGATATGAAGTTGTTTTCTCTCACTTTCTTCTGCTCCATAAACCTGAACTTGTCTAGACATTAACGAGAATGTAAATGTCTTCATCAGTTGGACCACGCATTAAAGCGTTGACCCTGCCAGCTCCCTCAGTGCAAGAACATTAAATCTTTCCAAGTATATTTGTCTAATGTCTACTCAAAATGTCTATTCTACACTCAGTATAAGACAATCGCGTGAGTAAAACAATTTACTTTGGGATTAATGAAGTTCATTCTTATTCTAAAAATTTAAATCAAGTATAAGGATTTGGGTTTGGATAAAACATCTTAATCTTAAGTCAGCAAGTCTGGGAAACATCTTGTTTGGAGTCACACACACATGCAACATGTGACTTCTACAAATATTTCTTATATTTAAACATTTATAAACTTGACAGGATGGATAAAATCTCTCCAGGAGAATTAAGGTTATAGCTTCTGAAATATTTTCTATTTTTTATTCTGAGACAGCTGTGATGGATTTAATTCAAAGGACCTACAGGGACTGGGAGGGTTGTTTTGGATCTGTAGACGAACACAGAACATTCAGTAACATTAGATCCCAGTCACATGTTGGCAGATTTAATTGATCAAAGAATTTAGAATTTCGATGCACCTCGTGTCTAGATTCACACAGCTTCTCTCACTTGTAAATAATAAAAATATTAATACTTGTGCCGCAGCAATCTTTGAATATTGGAATCTGTGGATTAATGGAAGTTATCATCCAGCAAACATGGTTTTTATGTCCGTATCAGTTGGCTTTTTATTCTCTGCCTTAATCAGTGAGCCAAAAAAAAAGTCTACATGACTTAAAATCCTCCCAGCTATTATTTTTCAAAGTACAACTGCCAAACTTCTATTTACCCAAAGAATCAAAGTGGTGAAGCCAACACTAAGCCAGTTATCACGTGTCCCTTCTTTCAAATATACTTCTTCCTTTATATACTAATCTTAATATTTCACATTTTATCTGTAAACTGGCATAATTATGGAGATTTTTTTTTAGAAATTCTATGGAAACATTAAGGTGCTTAAGACTTTTGCGCACATCATCACATGATCAAGGTGAGTTGGAGTGGAACCATCAGCTGTGCACGGAGAACCCTGTGAACCTCGACTGCAGGTTGTGGTCGTGACTCTTCATGTTTCAGTGAGGCCATGTGGGAAACCCGTTAATTAACCTCGCCACACTTCAGCAGTTTGCACGCTTTTGAAGAGGCTGTCAGCGGGGAAACATTCCAGTTTAAAACACTGTATGATTTGCTTCAGGTGAGGGTTGTTTGCCCGAACACAGAAACAAATGGCAGACAAAGTCAGTACACGAGCAAAGACCGAAACCCAACTGAATTTTAAATGGTTCTGCTCTTTGTTTGCAGTTCCTCAAAAAGTAAAATTCAAACTGGAACTCCAGCAGGGTCAAAGCATCTTTCTTTTTCATTCCTCAATTTTTTAAAATTTGTAAGCTTAATTCATTCTATTCCAAGCCTGACACCCCCGCACCCATATCATTGTTTTTAGTTTTTGTTATTGGACATCATTATTAATCCTGCACTTTTCTGCCCACACTTGTAAGAATGTTGTATCTGGAAACCTGCAAGTCATATAGTGTTTAGTTTTATTACTAAGACACAGATTTCTATATTTATACAGGACATTGTTAAAGTGCATCCAGAAAGTATTCACAGCACCACATTTTTTTTAATGTTACAACTTTATTCTAAAATTGATGATTTTTTTTTTCTCAAAATCACACACACAATACCCCATGATGACAATGTGAATTTTTTTTTTTTTTTTTTTTTTTTTTTTTTTGCAAATCATGAGGAGAACATCTTTGGGCTATATTTTTGGCAACCTTGATCTTTTACCAATCTGCTCCATCTAAGAAACAGTCATACCATGTTTGATGAAAATTGTCATCCATTTTTCTGTTATTTTGTACACAGACAGACAAACAGACACACACACACACACACACACACACACACACACACACACACACACACACACACACACACACACACACACACACACACACACACACATACTTGATCAATTACAATCCGCTGCATAACCAGTGGCCTGCTAGGCAACAACCAATTTTACCCGTGACTCAGATCTCTGTAACCAAGGAAGCTGGAGAACTGATTTCAGTCTCAAATTACTCAGAGACTCCAAATTTATATTTGCTTCAGTTGGACATTTTCCCTCAAAAGCACATTGAACTCATGCACGGGCCTTTTGTCCCAGGGTTGAATAGTACCTAAACAGATGTCCAGCAAAGCACATTTACAGTTTATTTAAAAAAAAAATCACTAAAACTTTCTCTGCTTCTATTCAAAGACATATTCAAGCTTTTCATCAAATTCTGTAGAAGTGTGCAGATGAGGTTTCCACCATTTTCATCATGAACGTTAAGAACAGATGTTTGTGGAAGTCATCCAGAATGTCTCGGCGGGCTTTACAGCGTGCACGGAGTACAAACACCTTACGCTTCTTCACCTGAAATTCTTCATCGAAGTCTCTGCAGCAATCTATGTCTACACTCTGATCTGATGCTGCCGAATGCTGAAATGTCCCCAAAGTGCACATCTGAGGTGCATCCAAACTATCACATCCTTAACAGCAAAGAAAGTTCATCTTTTTGGAGCCAGCTTTGACACAGTGGGGTGCTAGTCTTAACACAACGGGGTGGAAATGATGGAACGGTGGAAACTGAATGAATGTGTGTTGGTGTAGCGCAATGCTGTTGTTTACATGTGTGAGGCAGATTTTTGTTTTGTTTTTTGGTAGTTCATTGCCGCTGCTTTTCTCGAGTTTCTTTTGCAGTTTGACAGAGACTTGGTCTTGGTGTTAACCACAGCTTTAGTTTCGGCACTGGAGAAGGTGTCTACAACCCCTGGCAAAAATTATGGAATCACCAGCCTCTGAGGATGTTCATTCAGTTGTTTAATTTTGTAGAAAAAAAACAGATCACAGACATGACACAAAACTAAAGTCATTTCAAATGGCAACTTTCTGGCTTTAAGAAACACTATAAGAAATCAAGAAAAAAGATTGTGGCAGTCAGTAACGGTTACTTTTTTTAGACCAAGCAGAGGAAAAAAAAATATGGAATCACTCAATTCTGAGGAAAAAATTATGGAATCACCCTGTACATTTTCATCCCCAAAACTAACACCTGCATCATATCAGATCTGCTCGTTAGTCTGCATCTAAAAAGGAGTGAACACACCTTGGAGAGCTGTTGCACCAAGTGGACTGACATGAATCATGGCTCCAACATGAGAGATGTCAATTGAAACAAAGGAGAGGATTATCAAACTCTTAAAAGAGAGTAAATCATCATACAGTGTCAGCTGTGTGTAAACTCTGGACCAAATACAAACAACATGGGAAGGTTGTTAAAGGCAAACATACTGGTAGACCAAGGAAGACATCAAAGCGTCAAGACAGAAAACTTAAAACAATATGTCTCAAAAATCGAAAAATGCACAACAAAACAAATGAGGAACGAATGGGAGGAAACTGGAGTCAACGTCTGTGACCGAACTGTAAGAAACCGCCTAAAGGAAATGGGATTTACATACAGAAAAGTTAAACGAAAGCCATCATTAACACCTAAACAGAAAAAAACAAGGTTACAATGGGCTAAGGAAAAGCAATTGTGGACTGTGGATGACTGGATGAAAGTCATATTCAGTGATGAATCTCAAATCTGCATTGGGCAAGGTGATGATGCTGGAACTTTTGTTTGGTGCCGTTCCAATGAGATTTATAATGATGACTGCCTGAAGAGAACATGTAAATTTCCACAGTCATTGATGATATGGGGCTGCATGTCAGGTAAAGGCACTGGGGAGATGGCTGTCATTACATCATCAATAAATGCACAAGTTTACGTTGATATTTTGGACAATTGAAAGGATGTTTGGGGATGTTTCAAGATGATAATGCATCTTGCCATAGAGCAAAAACTGCGAAAACATTCCTTGTAAAAAGACACATAGGGTCAGTGTCAACGAGTAGATCTGATTTGATGCAGGTGTTAGTTTGGGGGATGAAAATTTACAGGGTGATTCCATAATTTTTTCCTCAGAATTGAGTGATTCCATATTTTTTCCTCTGCTTGGTCTAAAAAAGTAACCGTTACTGACTGCCACAGTCTTTTTTTCTTGATTTCTTATAGTGTTTCTTAAAGCCAGAAAGTTGTCATTTGAAATGACTTTAGTTTTGTGTCATGTCTGTGATCTGCTTTTTTTCTACAAAATTAAACAACTGAATGAACATCCTCTGAGGCCGGTGATTCCATAATTTTTGCCAGGGGTTGTATATGAAATGAAAACGAGAGACTGAGCTGAAATGGAAGGAGTGTGTGGACAAGTGCATCAAGGCAGGAAGGTGGAATTTCATATTACACAAGAGCAGATATTCCACTCCTGCTCTGAGCATTTTGTTGGCCAGATGAATAAATGATGTACAAAAGAAAGAAAAACAACCAACGCATATGCCATTTTGCACACAGAATACGCTAATATAAAAGAGACTATGTTGTTGTACTGTCCAGAAATGCATAAGCTTTACTCAGCGTGTTCACACACATGCACTTTATAGAGCACAAAGACTGTCCAAGAGGGATTTGTAGTGTTTGGAGTCTTAAAGTTACATTGTAGTTTGACTTTGAAGCTTTAGTTTTACAATTTCTTACAGCAGTTGGTGTTTTCTTTGTTTCGATGATGACATATGCACTGCTTTTATTAGTCTATATTGTGCCACCAGTGCATTTTTACCGCAAGCATTCAGGCCTAAAGTTGGACGCACACTAAATGAAACACACATTATTTTCTTGCTGATAAAATAGACACAAGATATGCAAAGGAAGCTGCTTTAAAAAAAAAAAAAACTAAAATGTATTTATTTGGCACCAGTCCTCTCTGCACACAGCACAGCACTGTGCCAAATTATTAGGCACATGCAGTGCACCTAAAAAATGGCGAACTGTAAATATTTAATAAGCTAAATGTGTGACTATTTTGCACATTTTAAAATCAAGAGAAAATTTTAATTGAGGCGTAACAATCAGTAAATATTTGTGGTGTGACATACTTGGAAATGCCTCTAAAAAGAAATCAAGTTGTTTTAATGATGTTTGTAACTTCATAAATAGTGAAATTCTTTAATGAAGTTGGAAAAAAGGAATAGGAATGTTTGGTCAAATTAGGTCTTGTTGACACACTGATGAAGGAAATAAATGTTCAAACACTGCAGTTCTAAAGTTTCAGGCTGTTTAAAACTTGTATCGTGCTGTAAATATTGTCTAGATTTTTGTCTTCCTCTGTGCAAATTTGGTTTCCAATTACAAAAGTTCAAATATCGATTCAAAGACGTGGATCACTGAAATCGAGTTTTGTTCACAGCAGGTTAGTTTCTACTGCACATAGACAAATAATTTGTGGATTTTAGGGACATCTAACCCAAATCCACATCTATATTTAGCTGTGAACGGTGGATTTTGTTTAATACTCACTGCCCCCCCCCCCCCCATCCTTTAATGTGTTATTCTAGCCCCCCCCATTGCTTTTCATACACTTGCATATCCACAATTCACAATATTTCTACTGATTTCTAAACTGAGCGGTGCAGACTAGTTGCAAGGAGGAAGACAAACTATTAGGAATAATGTATGAATTTTTCTTGATTGTAAATTAGAGTTAATATGGTTTAAATGGGAACAATAAACAAGAGCACTCTCACGCTAACAAGAGTATCATGATTCAGATTAACAACATTTATTCATTTTGATTTATTCCAACAGTAAAGTAACCTAATCTCACTCACTCATCTTCAACCGCTTACTCCAATTAAGGGTCGGAGGGGCTGGAGCCTGTCCCAGAAGTCATAGGGCGTGAGGCGGGGTGCACCCTGGACAGGAAAATAACAATATTTGTGTGTGTGTGTCTGTGTGTGTGTGTGCGTTTCATTGTCTTGAAATGTGCTGTTGTTTTCCAGTTTTATGAGTCTTCAGAGTTTGTGTCTGAATAGTATCCGTGTGTACAGCACAAAGTTACTTCACCACCATTCAAGTAGGATTCTTGTCTCCCTCTTATTATTGTCATTGTCAAATGACAAAATATTTATTGTCTTATCACAGCAGGGACCAGAGCGGGTGGATGGGATCTTTAGTTATGTTAGTTTATTTTTTAACTTCCAGACACGGATGCAGTTTAAAATGATGCGTTACAAGGGTGAAGGCACCCTGGGGACCCACCATGCAGTCGACAAGGGACATAAACATAAACACCAGAACCTGTGGACGGACGACTTTCTAATAATATGAAACGTTTTCATAGATTTTATCAAATGTTGCCACACATTTACAGAGGTTTGTAACATGCCCAAGTCCATTACAGAAAACAGGGGGGAAATTTTGACCCCTCCCCCCCCAAACCTGGAACCCCACAGCCAATCTCCGGACCAAGTTTAATTGTAAGCCCTAAATCAGGGGTTGGTAAGATCAGACCTTGAGGCAGCTTTGTTGTGATTTGTATGAATGAAATAAATTCAATTCAATTAACCACAGTTTTAGTATCCAACAACAGACAGACAGACAGACAGGAGATGATGACAAAATGTCTTCTCTTTTTTATTTAAGCAACAGAGATTACAATAAAGGCTCTGCTCAACAGCACATTTAAGCAACAGAGATTACAATAAACGCTCTGCTCAACAGCACCTCCAGCCATCAAAACCTATGTTTAGTCATTAGTGAAAAAGTTCGTTCTGGTCAAAATCCAGACCCTCGTCCATGTTGTGACACCTGGAAACAGCTCGAGTAGGGGATTGCCTGTTGGGGTGAAATATGGTGGGGACATTGTGTGCCTCGTAGCCGCTACACGAAGGCCCAACAGGAACTCTGAACATGAGACAACTAATGGGGCTCTGGTAAAACAAGAAGTCCTCAATGGTGGACCAAGCAGAGGAGACGATGGTTTGTAACCCTTCAGGTGTGAAGATGGATGAAGGTTGCAGCAGGTCCTCAGCCCACAATCGTCTGGGATTTCCCAGCTAAGGATATGTCAAGGACTGTGTTTGTGTGCAATGTCCACATTTGTAGTGAATTTGGCCACATAGATATCTTTACAGAATCAAAAGTTCTCTTAATTTTCCACTTTTAACAAAGAACTGACTCAATCCACCCGAAAGCCCCCACCTTTTCACAAAGTGACCAGTTCCAAACATTCCCTCACCAAATTTATTACCACCCTTGAAAAATGTCACCTACCTATTTTATAAACACCACCCAATCTAGAGCCTGTGGATCCCCATAGGCAACACAGTAGTAACAACAAGAATTTGGGAACCCATAATTCACTGCTAAATTCCAACCTGGTTTATTCTTAATTTCTGTAATTTGTTCTTTCATTTGTCTTGCTTTTCATGTCTCATTAACATATTGTCTCAGTAATAAAATGAATGAAATGAAAATGAATCATTACCCATATTGTCAAAATCTCAGTCACATTTGTTTATACCTGTACATATGTAGATAAATTGGTAAATATTGCGCCAGTTTGTCTTGTGTCCAGTTGAAAACAGATATTTAATCGATCGTATTCAAAACGCATGACTTTCAGATCAAAGATTGACTAATATCGATCATGTAGCTCCTCTGAAAAAGAGAGCCTTAAATCAGAAGTGCCTGACTTCGTGGTATAACTCACAAACTCGCAGCTTAAAGCAGATAACCCGTAAGCTGGAGAGGAAATGGCGTCTCACTAATTTAGAAGATCTTCACTTAGCCTGGAAAAAGAGTCTGTTGCTCTATAAAAATAGCCCTCAGTAAAGCTAGGACATCTTACTACTCATCACTAATTGAAGAAAATAAGAACAACCCCAGGTTTCTTTTCAGCACTGTAGCCAGGCTGACAAAGAGTCAGAGCTCTATTGAGCCGAGTATTCCTTTAACTTTAACTAGTAATGACGTCATGACTTTTACTAATAAAATTTCAAGTATTAGAGAAAAAAATACTCATAACCATCCGAAAGACATATCGTTCTCTTTGGCTGCTTTCAGTGATGCCGGTATTTGGTTAGACTCTTTCTCTCCGATTGTTCTGTCTGAGTTATTTTCATTACTTACTTCCTCCAAACCATCAACATGTGTATTAGACCCAATTCCTACCAGGCTGCTCAAGGAAGCCCTACCATTAATTAATGCTTCGATCTTAAATATGATCAATCTATCTTTATTAATTGGCTATGTACCACAGGCTTTTAAGGTGGCAGTAATTAAACCATTACTTAAAAAGCCATCACTTGACCCAGCTATCTTAGCTAATTATAGGCCAATCTCCAGCCTTCCTTTTCTCTCAAAAATTCTTGAAAGGATAGTTGTAAAACAGCTAACTGATCATCTGCAGAGGAATGGTCTATTTGAAGAGTTTCAGTCAGGGTTTAGAATTCATCATAGTAAAGAAACAGCATTAGTGAAGGTTACAAATGATCTTCTTATGGCCTCAGACAGTGGACCCATCTCTGTACTTGTTCTGTTAGACCTCAGTGCTGTTTTTGATACTGTTGACCATAAAATTTTATTACAGAGACTAGAGCATGCCATAGGTATTAAAGGCACTGCGCTGCGGTGGTTTGAATCATATTTATCTAATAGATTACAATTTGTTCATGTAAATGGGGAATCTTCTTCACAGACTAAGGTTAATTATGGAGTCCCACAAGGTTCTGTGCTAGGACCAATTTTATTCACTTTATACATGCTTCCTTTAGGCAGTATTATTAGACAGCATTGCTTAAATTTTCATTGTTATGCAGATGATACCCAGCTTTATCTATCCATGAAGCCAGAGGACACACACCAATTAGCTAAACTGCAGGATTGTCTTACAGACATAAAGACATGGATGACCTCCAATTTCCTGCTTTTAAACTCAGATAAAACTGAAGTTATTGTACTTGGCCCCACAAATCTTAGAAACATTGTGTCTAACCAGATCCTTACTCTGGATGGCATTACCCTGACCTCTAGTAATACTGTGAGAAATCTTGGAGTCATTTTTGATCAGGATATGTCTTTCAATGCACATATTAAACAAATATGTAGGGCTGCTTTTTTGCATTTGCACAATATCTCTAAAATTAGAAAGGTCTTGTCTCAGAGTGATGCTGAAAAACTAATTCATGCATTTATTTCCTCTAGGCTGGACTATTGTAATTCATTATTATCAGGTTGTCCTAAAAGTTCCCTGAAAAGCCTTCAGTTAATTCAAAATGCTGCAGCTAGAGTACTGACAGGGACTAGAAGGAGAGAGCATATCTCACCGATATTGGCCTCTCTTCATTGGCTTCCTGTTAATTCTAGAATAGAATTTAAAATTCTTCTTCTTACTTATAAGGTTTTGAATAATCAGGTCCCATCTTATCTTAGGGACCTCATAGTACCATATCACCCCAATAGAGCGCTTCGCTCTCAGACTGCAGGCTTACTTGTAGTTCCTAGGGTTTGTAAGAGTAGAATGGGAGGCAGAGCCTTCAGCTTTCAGGCTCCTCTCCTCTGGAACCAGCTCCCAATTCGGATCAGGGAGACAGACACCCTCTCTACTTTTAAGATTAGGCTTAAAACTTTCCTTTTTGCTAAAGCTTATAGTTAGGGCTGGATCAGGTGACCCTGAACCATCCCTTAGTTATGCTGCTATAGACTTAGACTGCTGGGGGGTTCCCATGATGCACTGAGTGTTTCTTTCTCTTTTTGCTCTGTATGCACCACTCTGCATTTAATCATTAGTGATTGATCTCTGCTCCCCTCCACAGCATGTCTTTTTCCTGGTTCTCTCCCTCAGCCCCAACCAGTCCCAGCAGAAGACTGCCCCTCCCTGAGCCTGGTTCTGCTGGAGGTTTCTTCCTGTTAAGAGGGAGTTTTTCCTTCCTACTGTCGCCAAGTGCTTGCTCACAGGGGGTCGTTTTGACCGTTGGGGTTTTTCCGTAATTATTGTATGGCTTTGCCTTACAGTATAAAGCGCCTTGGGGCAACTGTTTGTTGTGATTTGGCGCTATATAAATAAAATTGATTTGATTTGATTTGATAACATGATCAAGTTCCTGTGGTATGCAGGTGGTGCGCTTTTCAAGGTATTTAATTAAATTTCATTATTTAAATAAGTATTGTTTTAACTTGTATCCGCAGCATTATGCCAGATCGAACCTGGATGTAGATATCCTGTCTGGGAATTGATCAAGAGACGATCTTCCTTGCCACTGAGGGATGCCACCATGACTATTTCCACAACTATAGATACCATGAAATCTTATGGGAATGCTGATGAAGGAGACAAGATCTGAAAAGTGAAATTATATGACACTGATCAGTTGTAACCCAAAGCTCTTCAGCAACCAGAGTAGTCAAAACCCATGTTGACTCATTGAGTCTCGACAATGTCGCACAGCAGCATTTCTAAAAGCGTAATTTTTATTCTAGCAGGAGTAAATGGTTTCACGCATTGTGATTCCAAACACGCAGTAAAACACACATCAGGCCATAAATTAGACCTGCTTCAGTGTGATCAATCTCCTGGCTGTTATGGCTCACAGTATGTAATGGCGTGTAATGATACAATGGCTGCTGTGGGGCTGTTAGAGGATGCTGACAAGGCAGGGCTGAGCCCAGAGTCGCTCTTATATTCTGATGATTTGAGTTCATGTCCAGAAATGGTTTAACGCAGGTCCGTCCCCATTCATCTTAAGATGTGAACCTCATTATCCAATCAGTTTTCTGTCGCTACGCCTGTGCAGGGTCGTAGCAGTGCTGCAACTCAGAGGACCTCATTCAACAACCATTCGTTCTAACAAATCTGTTCACAGTTTTGTCCGTAATATCATAGTTTAAGTTTTTCCACAGATAAGAACAAACTCTGCGAGTGTCCTACACCTGTAGAAGGAGCCATATAGTCTCATCCAAAACCAAGTTTTCAGGAGTTGATTGTGTATATCATTATTCTGAAGCAGTTTTATCGTACATAAATTACACATCATAATTATGTTGTGACAGTATCCTGCTTAGCTCTATAATTTGAAATGTAGTACAAGTCTAAATTTATGCATGTACCCTAACAATGTCATTAATTTAAGATACGATAAACTGAGTCCCAAGATTAGTTTATTAGTCCCAGATGGGGGAATATGCAAAGCTCACGCCGCACAGCACATTTATATCAGTAATTAAGAATATAAACACAATGGTACTGTACGGTCAGTCTGGCTGGAGTGAATAGTTCTCAAAAATGGGAATGACTGTGCTAGAACGAGACTATTAGGGAAGCCACCTAATGACCCCTATGACAACTCTGAAGGAGCTACAGGCCTCTGTGGCTGTGACTTGAAATTGTGTATGCTGCAACTTTTATCTGTTGCATCACCAGTGATACAACTTCATGGTAGAGAGGCCTATAAGGAAGTCCAGTATAGGCCCACATGTCCAGACTGTTGTAGCTGACATTCCCTCAATATGCAAGTAAGACTCCTTGTCTGAGTCGTCCTACATAACCTTTTTGACACAAAGGCATTCTAACAGTACACTCAAAAAATGGCTCTTTGGATGAACTCAATTCAATTATATGCAGGATTTCCACCTAATAATTATATGTAGCCCCAACTCAAATAAAACCCATCCATGCAAGATAATGTAATCTGAGTTGGGACTACATATATTTATTAGATGGAATCCAATCCAATGAGTCAGTTTGTGTGTGTGTGTGTGTGTGTGTGTGTGTGTGTGTGTGTGTGTGTGTGTGTGTGTGTGTGTGTGTGTGTGTGTGTGTGTGTGTGTGTGTGTGTGTGTGTGTGTGTGTGTCACACAAACAAATGACTCCTTGGATGAACTCAATCCAGTTATGGGCAGGATCCTGTCCACATAAAATACAGGACTGTCTCGCAGCAGTGGATGTCTAGCAACTTTCTGCTTTTGAACTCTGACTGAAATGATGGTTCTTGGTCCAGCAAGACATCGGCATCAATTTGATCAGCTGGCGCTTAGCCTAGGTTCATGTGTTATACATCATACTGACAAAGTGAGGAACCTTGGGGTAATTTTTGATCCTACGTTGTGCTTTGACCTCCACATTAGGGAAATTACGAGGACTGCTTTCTTTCATCTGAGAAAGATGAAAGATTTTTTTCTATTTGAATATTTTGTGTGCCGAATAAAAAAAAAAACTTTGTCACTTGTCACTTGTCAAATATAGCGAAGATTCGCCCCATCCTGTCTATGGCTGATGCCAAGACTCTGATTCATGCATTTGTCTCTTCTAGATTGGATTATTGTAATGCTTTATTTTCTGGCCTGCCGCAGTCTAGCATTCGAGGACTTCAGTTGGTACAGAATGCTGCTGCCAGACTTTTGACACAAAGTAGAAGGTTTGACCACATTACTCCCATTCTGGCATCCCTTCATTGGCTACCGGTGTCTGCCAGATCGGATTTTAAAGTTTTATTGTTGGTTTATAAAATTGTTCATGGACTGGCACCTTCCTACCTGGCGGACTTGGTTAAGCCCTACCTACCTGTGAGGCCCTTGCGTTCGCAGGGCACAGGGCTTCTGTGTGTTCCGAGGATGAACAAAAAGTCTGTGGGGTATAGAGCCTTCTCCTACCGTGGTCCGGCTCTTTGGAACGATCTACCTGCTGTTATTCGGCAGTCTGACACGGTGGAGATTTTTAAATCAAGACTGAAGACCCACTTTTTTAGACTGTCTTATCATTAAATTTTTAATTTGTTTGTGTTAGCTTTGTAATTTCTTTTTATTCTTCTGTGTTTTATCTTTTTACTGTGCTTTTCTTGCTTTTAATTTTGATTTTAGATTAATTTGTGTTGTGAATTATGTGAAGCACCTTGGTGCGACTTTGTCGTGAGTTGGCGTTATATAAATTAATAAATTGAAATTAAATTGAAATTGAGGATTTCCATGTAATAAATATATGTAGTCCCAACTAAATTGAATTCAATTATCTTGCATGGATGTGCTTTATTTGTGTTGAGTTCATTAGGGGAGGTGATGGTCTAGTGGTTAAGGTGTTGGGCTTGAGTCCAGAAGATCATGGGTTCAAATCCCTTCCTGACTGGAAAATCACTAAGGGCCCTTGGGCAAGGCCTTTAATCCCCTATTGCTCCCGGTGTGTAGTGAGCGCCTTGTATGGCAGCACCCTGACATCAAGGTGAATGTGAGGCATAATTGTACAGCGCTTTGAGCGTCTGATGCAGATGAAAAAGCGCTATATAAATGCAGTCCATTCATCCAATGCATCAGTTTTTTGAGATGTCTCCAAAGAGACATCTGCTTGCTGCTCTAGGTTACTGTGGTCACATCCTTGGTCCAGTCCAATCTGCAGGTATTGGCCCAGATCAGAATGATGTATCTGTATGTGATTGGTTGGCTTGCCTTTTGTTATACTGTAAAATTGGTTATGCATATATATATTTGTCTGGAAAACGTAGAAATTGATCAACAGGTGTGAGCGTCGGCAATCTTTGATAGCTCTTCTTAGAAATCCTTTGACCCTGGACATTTGCCCTCATGCTTTCTTTTTCTCTCTTTCCCTTATTTTAATAGATTAACACTTAAGTAGTGATAACGAAGAATGTCCATTAGAGTAGCTGGTGTTGATTTGATTAAAAATGAAGTGTGCTCAGCCTGATACAGGATCATTAAAGCCACTCGTTATCTCCCAGGTTGGATGCTGGAGCCAATAATCCGGAGCAGATTAATCTCACTTTATTGATAAAACACAACGGGAGCGGAAACATTTGAGCCATCATCAGCACCCTGCTAATTAATCACATACCTGACTGGCTGAACAAGTGTTACGTTTGCTAAACTTTAGTGTTCGACCAGTCCACAGCCGATTACGGCCCCACTATTCAGAATTGTTTACAATTATGTGTGTCATTATTTTTTTAAACTAACTGCTTTTAAAATAAATAGTTTTGAGTGAATCTGATTGGTTAGACAGCCTATCGACACAGCAGGCTGCTGCACAGAGGAAGGTATTTGCAGCTTGCAGCGGCTCCACTGAGTTTAAAATGTAAGGCAGCAGATGTTGCTGAAGTTGCAATAAATGTCAGAATCCTCTACGCTGAAGTTGCAAAAACACCACAATCTTGTGATTTATTTCTGTGACAACAAGCATGTGCCTAGTTACACTGGAGGAGCCAGAATTATGCACTTTTAGTCCATGGGCCAAACAGATTTTTGGTCCCACCTAAGATGACGAAACAACACTTTCTATCCACTCTCACAATGACCTATGATGATCTACACAAAATAACCCAGGGTCAAAACTGTACCCAGGTCGGGGTCAGTGAAGGATTATGCAGGGCTCAAAATTTAAAAATGCTCCAGTCATATTAGAAAATATACCACGTTACTTATGAATACTTATGTACTGTCAGGTTTGATGGACAGAAATGTCTGGACACAATTGAAGGACTCAACACAGTAGCTCTGGGTAGTAAAAACATTTACTGAAGGATTCAGTGGGTTCCGGTACACAGTAAGGCAGTCAAAGATGAGCAAACAGATCCAAAACATCAGGCGTAAGATGTGGCCGGTACAAACAGACAGGTGGTCAAAACACAACGTGGTAGCAGGACTTGGAAACATAGAATACAGAGCTGGAAGTGAAGGCATAAGGCACAACAATCTGGCGGGGAACTAGTGCAACCTGTGGAGCTTAAATACACCCTGATGATGAGCTACAGATTAGAAACAGGTGTGTGGAAAGATCCAAAACACGGTGTGGCCCAGAGAGAATGTGACACCCACCACCAAGTACCAAGAGAGACGGACAAGAGAGATAGGGACAGACAAAGCCCAAGCAGGAAAAACCCAACAAGAGAAATCACACACTGAAACAATGAGCAAAACTAAAATAAACTAAACTAAACAGACAAAACATGATATAACAAATCCAGATCATGACATGTACATGTGATTTATTAGTTTTTTGTCTTTCTAATACTTTTGCAAAATTCTAAAAAAACAATGTTTTTCACATTGTCATTATGGGGTATGAATACGAGGTCTGTCCATAAAGTATCGTACCTTTTTATTTTTTTCAAAAACTATATGGATTTCATTCATATGTTTTTACATCAGACATGCTTGAACCCTCGTGCGCATGCGTGAGTTTTTCCACGCCTGTTGGTGACGTCATTCGCCTGTGAGCACGCCTTGTGGAAGGAGTGGTCCCGCCCCCTCGTCGGATTTTCATTGTCTGGAAATGGCGGAATGAAAAGGACTTTTTTTCCATCAGAATTTTTTCAGAAGCTGTTAGAGACTGGCACCTAGAAACCATTCGAAAAATTTATGTCTTTCAATGAAAATTTTACGGGCTTCACAGAGAATAAGGACTTTAACTACAGCTTTAAGGACCCCTTTAAGGACGGTCGGTGCGCTGCGCTGCGAGCTGCGACGATGCGGCACAAACCACTGGATCATTTCTAACCTGATGGCTCTGTGGATACGAGACCGTCGTGTGCTCTTTCTCTGGTTATCACAAGACCTGGACATCAGCCATTTTCCGGTAGATTTCACTTTTAACAAGAGATTTTGTCATGGAAAGCCCCGCGGAGGCTTCGCGCGTCACGACCGATTCGCTGATGAAGCGAGACAAAGGAACACCTCCGTTTCGGAGTGTTAGAGGACAAGTTGGGACATGTCCAGCTCTCAACAAGTTATTTTATACTCACTCGACTGGTAAGCACTGAAAGCCAAGATAGACATGGTCTCTGCTCACACTACATGTCTGTCCTTGGACAAGACACTTCATCTGCATTGTCTCAGTCCAATCAGCTGCACTGAGGCTGATTTGGACCACCCGCACCATCGGAGCCTATTTAGGTTTGTCTCCAGATGATTAACTTTTGGAACAAATTGGTCAAAGATCAAGGTTAAACAAAACATAGCTGATGAGTTGGTATAAGTGACTTTTGATGTCTTTCACTCAAGGGCGTAGGTTTGGTCTCAGCTTTGGTAGGGACAATAGAGGGACAAAAGAGTCGAATTCAACCTCGAGGTCGCTGTCGTCATCCGATGCCATGGCCACTTGTGCAGATTTTGTTGAACACAGAAAAAAATGTTGACACCTCCATAAGGAACTTTAACTTTTTTTTATTCTTCTTGTATATCTCTTTGCTCTTGTGTTTTGTTCGTTTGTTATTGCATTTGTTGAAATAAAGTTTCGAAAAAAAAAAAAGATGTTGGTTGGGGAATCTTCCTGTCACGGCACAGATTGGATGGGAACTCATTACTTTGTATGGAGAGGGGGCGGGCTTTCAAATGACTGTCCCGGTCGCCCAAAGCCAGCATTTGATGCCGCCTGAGTGCAACACCTGCAAAATGATTCTTGGGTGTCAGAGAGAGATGCGTGTTTGGGCAACAACTGAAATTATCGTACATATTGGATTTTTTCCCATTATTGATCGTACATCGTACAGAGGGCAAAACTATCGTACAAATACGATAATTATCGTACATCTGGCAACACTGCACCGGAGCCACCCATCCTCTGCGCTCCGGGACCTCCCACTTTACAAATGAAGCACTGCCCGCCACGAGATGCGCTTTGTTTACGTCCATGTGAGAAGAACGTGAGCTAATGAAATTGCAACATGGGTAACCCTGTCATTCTGGCACGTTGAAAACACAAAACGTGACGACTAAAATTATAGTATCAAGTTCGCAAAAAAATAGTGAATGATTTTGTTATATAAAAAAATTCTAAATATTGGTAGGGACTATTTTGCCATCCCAAAATATTGGTTGTGACTTGTCCCTATGGTCCATATGCAAACCTACGCCCCTGCTTTCACTCACCAAAGTGATCAAGCCAACACTAAACCAATGGTACATTTTATCAGAGAGGTGGGCCTTCATGTTTTGTTCTTACTTTACAAACCTTTGGGCGGCTACTTTATTTATTAACAGACTTGTATGTATTGAAAACTTCAGTAACTTTATAAGAAATGTTGCTTCCTGCAAGTTTATTTTAAGATAATGGTCAAAAGTTTTCTTTTGATTAATCATATGCTGAAAGTCATTTCAACAAAATTAGTGGTAGAGTTTGTGTTATTCTCACACTTTGTAACAGGCCTTAAAACATATTCAACTCCTCCAAAACATTGATAAATTATTGCTAAATAAATTGGCATTGATGTCATTCTGAACAAAACCATGGAGAAAATAACAGCATCTGCTATTTTCATCATTTGTGTTGGTGTTTTGTTAAGATTTCTGAACACATTGTTGTAAATGTCTCCCTGCTCTGGAGCGGATACCTTCGTGCATTTGTCCCTTTTGGTTTTGGAAAAGATTAAAATGTTGAGAAGTTTTTATGCTTCAGTATTTTCACCTTTCTGTCTACGGCAGTAATAAACCTGTCTGTGCTGGGGGAAAACAGCATCTTCTCAAATCTAAAAATGTCAGTGTGATGAAACAATTTCATCCTGTTTCCAATAAAATGGAAGAAACAAGTTGATGCATACTCAAGGTGGAGTTGTTTTGCAGCACTGGCAGATTTTCTTTTTTCCCCTCTTATGCTAAGAAAACAAGAAATTGGACTGAATAACACACACACACACACACATTTTGAGCTTGCAACACCCCCTTTTAATTTTGTAATTTGTAAGTGTGTAGGGCTGCTTATTTCCCACAAAATTTGACACAGGAGTTTATAATGGAAAATGAGTTTCCAATAATCATAGCCATAAGTTTATGCTAATTAAAAGAATACCTGAATATTTATAGTAGTAATTTAAAGAAAACTCAGTGGATGAAGTCCAACAGCCCCAGAACCCACTTCAATAAAATATACGAGGTATCTTATAAAACTAACTGGCAGGTTTATAAAAAAAAACTATATGGATTTGATTGACATGCGATTACACCAATCATGCTTGAACCCTCGTGCGCATGCATGAGTTTTTTCACGCGTGTCGGTGACGTCATTTCCCTGTGGGCAGGCCTTGAGTAAGATGTGGTCCCACCCTCTCGGCTGAATTCCTTTGTTTCACACGTTGCTCGAGACGGCGCGCATTGCTTTATCAAACTTTTTTTTGGACCTGTGAGGAATATCCGAGTGGGCAGTCTTTGAGTGAGGAGTCGCCCACCCTCTCGTCAATTTTTTCATTGTTTAGGAATGGCTCAGAGACTGCTGCTTTGTTTGATCAAAATTTTTTCAAAACTGTAAGGCACAACTGAGTGGACACTATTCGAGAAATTCAGCTGGTTTTCGGTGAAATGTTTAACGGCTGATGAGAGATTATGGGGTGTTTCTGTCGCTGTAAGGACTTCCCACTGCAGGACGTCCTGCAGCGCTTCCAGGCGCAGTCGTCGGCCTGTTTCGACCTGAAAACATCCTAATTTAAGGCTCTGTTGACCCAGGACGTTGTGAGAGAACAGAGAAGATTCAGAAGAGGCTGGTATGCGGACATTCCACTGTTTAAGGACATTTTGTAATGAAAGACGTGCGCACAAATTCGCCGAGTCGTTTCCGTGACGACTCGGTGAATCTGTGTGCGCCGCGACAGGAAAAACACCTCCGTGTTGAAAACCATTTGTAAAATTCAGGCAGCTTTTGATGGCTTTCAACAAGTGAGTAACTGAGAAATTGTTTAACAGCTTGGGCATGTTCCAACTTGTCCGTTAAGGTTTCCAACACGGAGGTGTTTTTCCTGTCGTGACCCCCCGCGGTCGGGTCCAGCCTGACATGCGACTCTGCCCGCACGTTCTTTCATTACAAAATGTCCGTTAACAATGGAATGTCCGAATAAACTCCTCATGCCGACTTCTTCTGAAAGTTCTCTGTTCTCTGACGACTTACTGGGTCAACAGAGCCTGAAATGTGGAAGTTTTCAACTTGAAAGGTGAGACGCTGCCGCCTTGAAGCGCAGATCGCCGTCAGGCGCCGTGGGCCGTCCTTACGGCGACACTACCAGACCAAAATCTCTCATCAGCCGTTAAAATTTTTACCGAAAACCAGCTGAATTTATCGAATGGTGTCCACTCAGTTGTGCCTTACAGTTTTGAAAAAATTTTGATCAAACAAAGCAGCAGTCTCTGAGCCATTCCTAAACAATGAAAAAATCGACGAGAGGGTGGGCGACTCCTCACTCAAAGACTGCCCACAGGCGAATGACGTAACCGATAGGCGTGAAAAAACTCTCGCATGCCCACGAGGGTTCAAGCATGTCTGATGTAATCACACATGATTCAAATCCATATGGTTTTTGAAAAAAATAATAAGGTCGGATACTTTTCTAATAGACCTCGTACAAATACAGTTACACAGTTTTGGCAGCTCTGGACAAATTGCATATTTTGTTCATTACTGAACAAAAGCTTAGTAAATACAAATGTTAGCGTGAACAATAACATGAGCTATTTTAATCCTTTGATACACTGTTTGGTTTTATTCCATGAGCCTTCATTAAGAACACTTTCTATCAGGATCAACGAATGATGATCGTGATCATGACTAAAAACAAGGGCTGTGGTTCAATAATCAGCTCCTAAAGCTGGCCATCAACTACACAGGGATGCAAAACAAATCTGCATATTCTAGGATCTTAGAGAAATGCATGCTGGATTACAATGTGGGTGGAGTAACTGCAGGGAGGTCATGCATGTGCATGAGCTGAGACCACCTTGCAGCACTTTGGGTGTGCTGAAAAATCCTGCAATATAGCCCCTATTACATCATGACGCATAGTGCTCGGTGCACAGAGACAAACAGGGGTGCAAACACACACTACCTATTTGATGACACAGATGTCCTGACACACTTGCCTCTCGCCAAGCACAGCACTGTTATAGGTCCACCAGACTTCCATACTGAATTTCTATGAGTTGCAGACAGAGGAGTTCAGTGTTGAGCTGGAAGCAACCAATCTAACGTAGGAAAAAATTAATTAAATCATAGCAACAAATTGTATCCTATATGCACACAGTAGTATTTCAAGTGCTCAATATAGTAAAACGTGCACCGAAAAAAGAACCAACTTAAAAAGTTGTTTCAATTGGTAACATCTAAATTAATAAAGTCTGGGTCTTTTAGTGAAGCTTAGTGCTAGTGGCCGGCGATCACCTTAGTATTTCTTCTGTTTTCTTGTTGCTTAATGCTGACAAATTATATATTATTTGTTGTCTTTCTGCTGCCTAATTCAGTTTTCTTTTTCTCTCTGTTTGAGGTGCAGCTCCATCCAGAAGTGCGAGTGGGTGTCTTCGTCTATAAGCCTCCCTTCCTGGACACAAGCATAGACTCCCAAAATTTGCTGTATACAGTTGTTTGTAAATGTTTGGGCACCCCTGATAATTTTCATGATTTTCCTTTTAAAAATCATTGGCTGTCTGGATCAGAAATTTCAGTTAAATATTTCATATAGCAGACGAACACAGTGATATTTGAGAAGTGAAATGAAGTTTCTAGTATTTACAGAAAGTAAGCAATAATTATTTAAACAAAATTGGGCAGGTGCATGAATTTGGGCACCCTTGTCATTTTATTGATTTGAATACATTTAGCACTAATTATTGGAACGTAAAATTGGTTTGGTAAGATCATTGACCCTTGACCTCCGAACACAGGTGAATCCAAACATGAGAAAGGTTATTAAGGTGGCCATTTGCAAATGTTTCTCCTCTTTGCATCTCTTCTAATGAGTAGTAACATGGGAGCCTCTAAACAACTTTCAAATGACCTGACAACAAAGAATGTTCAACATCATGGTTTAGGGGAAGGAAACAAAAAGCTATCTCAGAGTTTTCAGCTGTCAGTTTCCACTGTGGGGAACATAGTGAGGAAATGGAAGACCACAGGCACAGTACTAGTTAAGGCCCGAAGTAGCAGGCCAAGAAAAATCTCAGATAAGATGAAGCGAAGGATGGTGTGAACAGTCATAGTCAACCCACAGACCTGCTCCAAAGACCTACAACATGATCTTGCTGTAGATAGTGTCTCTGTGCATTGTTCAACTATACAGCACACTTTGCACAAAGCGATGCTGTATGACGCTGTAATGCAGAGGAAGCCTTTTCTGCGTACACGCCACAAACAGAGTCGTTTGAGGTATGGTAAAGCACATTTGGACAAGCCAGATTCATTTTGGAATAAGGTGCTGTGGACTGATGAAATTAAAATTGAGTTATTTGGACATGACAAGGGGCGGTATGCATGGCTGGAAAAGAACACAGCATTCCAAGAAAAACACTTTCTACCTACAGTAAAAAAAAAATTGGAGGTGGTTCCATCATGCTGTGGGGCTGTGTGGCCAGTGCAGGTACTGGGAATCTTGTTAAAGTTGAGGGTCACATGGATTACAGTCAATATCAGCAGATTCTTGAGAACAGTGTTCATGAATCAGTGACAAAGTTGAAGCTGTGCCAGGGCTGGATCTTTCAACAAGACAACGACTCTAAACACTGCTCAAAATCTACTAAGGCATTCATGCAGAGGAACAAGTACAATGTTGTGGAACGGCCATCTCAGTCCCCAGACCTGAATGTTATTGAAAATGTGTGGTGTGATTTTAAGCAGGCTGTCCATGTTCAGAAACCAACAAACCTGACTGAACTGGAGATGTTTTGTAAAGAAGAATGGTCCAAAATACTTTCAACCAGAATCCAGATTCTCATTGGAAGCTATAGGAAGCGTTTAGAGGCTGTTATTTCTGCAAAAGGAGGATCTACTAAATATTGATGCATTTTTTTCTGTTGGGGTGCCCAAATTTATGCACCTGCCTAATTTTGTTTAAAGAATTATTGCATACATTCTGTAAATCCTATAAACTTCATTTCACTTGTCAAATATCACTGTGTTTGTCTGCTGTATAATATATTTAACTGAAATTGCTGATCCAAACAACCAATGATTTATAAAGGAAAATCATGGCAATCATCAGGGGTGCCCAAACCTTTACATACAACTGTATTTGTATTGCCAATTGTGTCGGTAGCATGACCCAAGCAGAGGGTCACCCCTTTCAGTCTGGTCTGCTTGAGGTTTCTTCCTAAAATCCTCAGAGGGAGTTTTTCCTTACCACTGTCAAATGTGTGCTTGCTGTGGAGGTTGGTAAGGTTAGACCATACTTGTGTGAAGCGCCTTGAGGCAACTTTGTTGTGATTTGGCGCTATATAAATTAAATCAATTGAATTAAATTGAAATTGAAATTGAGGGTTGTACTCTCCGAGCTCCTTTCTATTTAATTATCCTTCCCTAATATAAGAAACATACAAGTGGAAGAGAGAGGATCCTAAAAAGGGTCTGGTTAGATCCTTGTGGTTTGTTTCTTTGTCAGACACACAGTTCAAAACAAAGACAGAAAACGCTGCTGAATGAAGATCAAACTGAGCCATGTAACTTTTCTTTGCTTCAGTGCACATTTGAAGGCCCACACATCCACAACAAATGCACACAGACGCCTCTGACATGAGGATCGCTTTGTAATCCAGTGCACAAACACACAAGAAAACAAAAAAAAAACATGCATGAGGTTTACTTTCTACACCGAGAAACTACCAGGAACAACGAGGAGACGGAGAAGGACAGAGCCTGAGCTCGTCTTATCCAACGACTTCTGCAAACATGGAAAAACCAGTGAACAAATAAAATAAACAGATAAGAGCTACAGCCTGACAGTTGCTCGCTGAGATTTACCTTGTCACACACTGACGCATACACACACACACTTCTGGTTTTTATTTGAATCGTGATCAGATTTCAGAAGTTGGTTCACATTTTGGAGCAGCAGAGATTATTGTCAGTACATGAGATTATTTGTTGGAAACAACCGCCTCCCGTTCGCTCACTGAGTTTGTGAGCGTATGTTTACGTATTTTGGCCTTCAACTTCAAATTTGAATTTTTGTGAAACGTGAAAGGCAGAACTCACTCGAACACAAACAGGCAGACGGATGCCTCACAGGATTATGCAAAAATGGTCAAAACCCCGGTGTTAGCACACACACACACACACACACACACACACACACACACACACACACACACACACACACACACACACACACACACACACACACACACACACACACACACACAGCACCTAAAGCCACATTAAATCTTTCCGGTACATTTTTTTTTGGTGAGGAAAAATGACTATTAGAATAATCCCACATCAAAGAATTAGAACCCAAATCTAAGATCGTCATGAATCCGAAACAATGCCTGTCTGAGGTGGCGGCGGCGGTGGAGTGTAAGGAGGTACCAAAAATAAGCAGTGAGGATGTTTTGTAGTGCAGCAGCAGGTGAGACTGGAGTGAAAGAAAAAGCTAAAGCCTTTGATTTCAGACACAAATTTCACGCTATATTTGCTACAGTGCGACGCCATTTTCAACACATTGTTATCCCACAAAGTGCTACTATTTTTGTAATTAAGCCTGTGATAGGATTCGGGCAAGTTTGTTTGATTCTAAATTACATATGGTGACACTATGGGATTTGATCATCTGTTAGCAGGACACTGATTCCAGCCACAAAACTTTAAAGACATATGAATTTTATTAAAACAATGAACACAATATATTTTACATTTTGGTGCTGGAATCCCGATGACTTTACAGAGTCATGAAGACACTGGACAGAGTTGTTTGGAGATGTCATTGCGTTTGCAGAACCAAGATCCAACTCTTTACAGCCATGATGGTTTCTGTCTTAACTATACAGTTGTAAGACTTGGACATTAACCAGTGACGGGATGTTTTTGGTGCTAGATCTTTTTGGAAGGTTGTGTTGAGATGACTTTGTGCCAAATGGGCGGATATGTTGGGAGACTTGGATGAAGTATAGCTTGTATTGTGAGGGAATGTCAGCATTGATATTTTGGCCATTTGTCACGTATCACTGGGAATGATCCAGCAGGCAGATGCATGACTGTTCAAGATTGCAGCAGGCCAGTGAGATGCCTATGTTTGACCTAACTGTGGCAGATAGATGGCTTCCAGGACCTTTGTTCTCTTGTATTTGTCAGATATCTTTTAAACTCAAAGGCCAAGGACCCAGAGGCACAAATGTCACTGCCGAGATAAGTGAATACGAGGTCTGTTAGAAAAGTATCGGACCTTTTTATTTTTTGCAAAAACTATATGGATTTGAATCATGTGCGCTTGCATCAGCCAAGCATGAACCTTCGTGCGCATGCGTGAGTTTTTTCACGCCTGTCGGTTGCGTCATTCGCCTGTGGGCAGGCTTTGAGTGAGCACTGGTCTACCCCTCTCGTCGGATTTTCATTGTCAGGAAAATGTCTGAATGGCTGGAGCAGCGCTGCATCAAATTTTTCAAGAAACTGTGTGAGACAGCCAGGTGGAAACCATTCGGAAAATTCAGATGGCTTTCAGTGAAAACCCTATGGGCATCACACAGATTAAGGAGCATTACAACCGGATTAAAGATGGCCCACAGCGGCTGAGGGCGCGCCGCGCTTCGAGCGGCCATCGACAGGCTGAAATGACCAGATCATTTCCAAAGTGAAGGCTGTGTTGATCTGGGACATCGTGTGACTACCAGAGGAATGGCAGAAAAGGTGGACATCAGCCATTTTTCGTCAGATTCCACTGTTACAGGAGATTTTGTAATGAAAGACGTGCGGAGGCATTTGCGCGTTGGGACGAAGCCGCAATGGCGGAGAACAAAAGCAAGTCCATGTTGGAAGTCTCACAGGACATGTTGTGACATGCCCAGCTCTCCACAATTTCTCGGATACTCACTCGACTAAAAAGCCACCGAAAGCCGTCTGAATCTTCTGAATGGTGGAAGACCTAACGCCATTGTGGCTTCGTCCCGACGCGCGAATGCCTCCGCACGTCTTTCATTACAAAATCTCCTGTAACAGTGGAATCTGATGAAAAATGGCTGATGTCCACCTTTTCTGCCATTTCTCTGGTAGTCACACGACATCCCAGATCAACACAGCCTTCACTTTGGAAATGATCTGGTCATTTCAGCCTGTCGATGGCTGCTCGAAGCGCGGCGCGCCCTTAGCCACTGTGGGCCGTCTTTAATCCGGTTGTAATGCTCCTTAATCTGTGTGATGCCCATAGGATTTTCACTGAAAGCCATCTGAATTTTCCGAATGGTTTCCCCCTGGCTGTCTCACACAGTTTCTTGAAAAATTTGATGCAGCGCTGCTCCAGCCATTCAGACATTTTCCTGACAATGAAAATCCGACGAGAGGGGTGGACCAGTGCTCACTCAAAGCCTGCCCACAGGCAAATGACGCAACCGACAGGCGTGAAAAAACTCACGCATGCTGCACGAAGGTTCACGCTTGGCTGATGCAAGCGCACATGATTCAAATCCATATAGTTTTTGCAAAAAATAAAAAGGTCCGATACTTTTCTAACAGACCTCGTACCTCTACAAGTACGTCACCTTCACTGCATAGAGCAGGGGTGGCCAAGTTCGGTCCTCGTGAGCCACCTTCCTGACACTTAGTTGTCTCCCTGCTCCAACACACCTGAATCCAATGAAAGACTCGTTAGCAGACTTTTAATGAGCCTTTCATTGGATTCAGATGTGTTGGAGCAGGGAGACAACTAAGAGTGTGAGGAAGGTGGCTCTCGAGGACCGAACTTGGCCACCCCTGGCATAGAGATACACTTCTGATTGCTGAGTCTACAAAGTCATTGAAAGCCTTTTAGTCTTGACCCAGAAAGCTCTTAATCTTTATCCAGATACTTCAACTTCTACCTCAACTTCTCATTGTGCATCCATTCAACATATGTTTCCTCAATGAAAATTCCTGCTGGTTGAGCAAATGCCAGTCCACGTTGGACTTGCGTCATTTCATATAGAGGGGCAAACAATTTTGTGTTTTAATGTGAAGGCACCAAATTTTGCACAGACATTGCAAACATAGAAAACAACTTGTATGTCTGTATGACACATGAAATGTTGCTTTCCATGCTTTCTTACACGCTGAATTCATTCCAACCACAATTATATTAAGGAAAAGAAAAAAAATTGTTCAAGTTCAAGTTTATTTGCCATGTGCAGTATTAAAACCACATTGGAAAAATGGTGCAAGGAGCTCAAAAGTGCACTAGCAAGACATACACAAACAATAAAAAGACATAAAAGAACATAAAAAAAATGCCATAAAAACGACAAAGCCACAAAATAATTTAAGATACATTTAAAACTAATCAAAGAGTGTTGATCATTGCCACGGCTTGTGGGAAGAAACTTTTTCTATAACGTGATGTCCCACATTTAATAGACCGATAGCGCCTACCCGAAGGAAGAAGCTCAAACAGGTCCCTGACAGGATGCAGGAGATCTTTAGTAATAGCCAAAGACCGGGACTTAAGCCATTTTTGTAAATGTCCTCCAGGACAGACAGTTCCACACCAATAGTTCTACTGGCTGAACGAACCACTCTATTCAAATCCTTCCTTTCTTTAGCTGTGGCATTTCCAAACCATGCAGTTATAGCGTTTGTAAGAAGACTTTCAATGCAGCTGTGATAAAAATTTAAGAGAATATTCTTGTTCAGAGTAAATTCTTTTTGCTTACGCAGAAAAAAACAGTCGTCGAGACTTTTTAACAATTCCGTTGGTGTTATATTTCCAGCTCAAGTCATCAGATAAAAACAATCCCAGAAATTTACAGTTTTCAACTGTTTTCACCTCAGCGCCATTTAATATGATTTTACTGAAGTCAACAACCAACTCAAAAGTTTTTGCAGTATTTAACTTCAAATTGTTTTCCTCGCTGCAGGAAACCACGTTTTGCACTTCAGATCTATACAAAGAGTCATCATGAGAAGAGATCAAACCAATAATAGTTGTGTCATCTGCATACTTAATTATCAAATGATTATGAAAGGACGCGACACAGTCGTAAGTGTACAAAGTGTACAACAATGGGCTTAAAATACAACCATGTGGCGAGTCAGTATTAACAATAAATTCATCAGAGACACAGCCATTTTTAGATATCATAGTGCTTGCCATGATATCTAATTTTGATATTTTATTGTATATCAAACAATGTCTGTGCACAATTTGATGCCTTTACCATAAAACACACAATCTCAGGGATATTTCACACATCTCTGCACCGTTGATAGGGAAGGTCAGCACCCCATCGCCTGATCCACCGCACCCCTCCAGTGTAGGGTCAGTATTTCTTTATGTCCAGCAGTTTAGTTTTACAGCCCTTTTAGCATCTTGCGATTGTTATTCTAATAAGAAATAACACCAATTTGAACAATTGATCAGAAATATGGATCAGCAAAAATTCTAATAAAACCTATAAATCTGTGATGTACTTGTGCTGTGAAAGATGTCATGAAATGTTGTCAATAATAGCTCAGAAAACACATTTTCAAGGATCTCTCAGCAAATAATCATGCTAGAAAGGTGATCCAGTGCTGATATTGATCAGCTAATCATTTGTTATTGCATGGTATAAGTCATGTAACATTAATAAAATGTCTTGAAATTATAATGTCACCATAGTCCAATAACCAACAACACAGGAATTTGTTTTCATTCAGCTATTTATTTACGTCCATTTTTTTCATCACAGTCATGTACTTGAATTCAGTATCGTGCTGAAGGACACTTCCCCGGAGAGACCGCAGAAGCCAGGAATCAGTCCTCCAATGCGTAATGGACAAGCTGTCTCACCAGCTGAGCTTTATGTCTTTATTTTTTACACGCCACTTTTTCTATTTTGATTTCATTTGACCTGTTTTCAGGTTTATTCTTATTCTGATTACATTGTATGTTTGTTTACCTGTGACCAGACAAAGTCCATTTGGTGATAAAGCATTGGATTAATAATAATATCTACGTCTGCAAACACACATAAAGGGAAAAGGCACCGCTGCTCCAGGAACAAGCTGATCCAGTTGCTGTTACGTGATCTGGGAATTGATAATGACGGCTTTTTTAAATACTCAACAAGAAAGTCTTTGCAAGGTTCAGTGTTTGTGGCATATCACATTTTCAGGAAAATGCGACACCTCGAGAGATAAAAAAAAAAAAAAAAAAAAGCATTTTCATCAAATTTCATCAGATTTTCTTGGCTTTCTAGGGGTTTTTAAAATGACACTTTTCAGGCCTGTCAGAGCTGAATTTGCACAGAAATACAACCAGCGTAGAAGCAGAAACACTGGGATTGACTTCTATTGAGGACTAATATTGTCAAACAGACTTTCTTTTATTCATAATGGAATAAAATGTGAGGGTTTGCTTTTTAGCTGCTTTGATCGCAGTGTTCACAAGGTATCAAAGGTTCAAGAAGATTTTGTATTTTGTCGCTATAGTGAAATCAGCTAATGCAGCTTTACTGTTGTTGATTCACAGTAATTTAAGAAGCTTTTACAAAGGCTCAGGAGTGTTAGTGCTCACAAGAAGCTGTCAAGTTCCTGCAGAGGATCTTTGTGAGCTTGTCCTTTTCTAACTTATTTAACAATGCAAATTTTATTTCTGTGTCTTTTGAAATGTAAGCACCTGAAAGCTTGGTGCTGCACCATTATGAAGCTAATCATACATCGATATATATACCAGGGGTGGGCAATCATGTGCCATTAAGGGCCGAGACACTGCGGGTTTTCCTTGCTGCCAATCACCTCAGCAGGTGATTTCGTTAATGATCAGGTGTCTCAGCAGGCAATTTAATTCACGATCGTGTGTTTATGTTCAGGGGGAGAAGCTCATCAGCAACCCACCTGCTGAGGTGATTGGTTGCAAGGAAAACCTGCGGTGTGTTGGCCCTGTAATGTTGAACTATTTTATAAAACCAGTAACAGGTGAGCAACCTGACTTACCCAACAAGTACATATTACCAGAACATATTATAAGCTGCAGGACCAGATGGGGTGACAAGCCGCCTACTGAAGACCTGGGCTGACCAGCTGGCTGGGGTGTTCACGGACATCTTTAACCTACAACAAGCTGCTGTACCCACCTGCCTCAAATGGACTACTATTGTTCCTGTGCCCAAAAAGCCTGCTGTCACAACATTGCCCAGTTACCCTCACCCTGGTCATTATGCAGTGCTTTGAGAGGATAGTGTTAGCATACATCAAAAACAGCATCCCTGTAGACCTGGACAGCCATCCGTTTGCATACTGGGTGAACAGATCAACAGAAGATGCTGTCTCCATTGCACTTCACACAGCTCTGGCCCACCTGGAGCAGCCAAACATATATGTCAGGATGTTCTTTGCAGATTTTAGCAGTGCATTTAATACTGTAATCCCTCATAAACTGGTCCATAAACTCACCAACCTCAGACTCTCCACCTCACTCTGTTCATGGTTTATGAATTTCCTGACCAACAGACTTCAGAATGTCACAATGGGGAACCTGACATCTGGCACCATATCCATGAACACAGATATACCACAGGGGTGTGTGCTCAGTCCAGCACCCTTCACTCTCTTCACCCAGGTTGAGGGCTTGCAGAGGAAAGCAAGGGCTATCTGCAAGGATAACAGCCACCTGGGACATTCCCTGTTTGTTCCTCTGCCATCAAGGAAGAGGTACCACACTATAAAGTCACAGACTAATAGGCAAATGCAAGAAAACATCATCTTAATCATATGACTATGTGTGCCAGATTGCTTCTCACGCATGTAAAGTATATACAGAAGATTCATGTGAATGCAAATGTGTAATTAAAAGCAATATAAGTGGCTTAATATTTTTTTATGCAAAGTAACGTGTGATTCCTGCTCTCTTTTCCTGACCTTATTATCCATCTCTACTTCAGTTTTACTCTCCATTCTTTTCTGTAATTGCATGGTTTTGTGTATATGTTTGTGTGTATAGGAAGGAAAAACACATTTATCATGTTGTGCCAAGTGTGTGTGTGTGTGTGTGTGTGTGTGTGTGTGTGTGTGTGTGTGTGTGTGTGTGTGTGTGTGTGTGTGTGTGTGTGTGTGTGTGTGTCTGTGTGTTGTGTACACTACACATCTGAATGTGAAAAATGAGCTTATGCATTCATACTGGGTGAACTGTGCAGGGGTTTGCTTGTGCAGAGGCATTTTGTTTGCACCGTGTGCCTTATATATGTAACCTCTGGAGGAACGGTGATGGTAAATGCAATTTTTAGGAAATCAGCTGCTGTGCATTAAAATAGTGTGTGTTGGCTTGAATGTCAGCTTTAGTTGTTTAGTGGAGCAGCGTTCTCAGGTCAACAGTCTTCCAATCACAGCTCTTGAGCCAAAGTTACTGAGAAATGACCTTGGTGAGGCTTCAGCAGGATTAGGTGGAGGTGGATGAAGCTTCAGCGTGATGAGGTGTTGACCTCGGCTCCTGTCTAACAAAGCAGCTCTCATACATAAATTCAAAAGGAGGTGGAGACAGGTTTTTTAGCCCTCAACCCAGAGGTAACCACTGGACCTTCCAATGTTTATCCGTCTTTCAGCTGTAGTTAAGAATTTATATTCTGCGAAAAGCAAAAAAGGAATTGCTGGATCTGAAATCCCCAATACAGGAATACTTTATTATTTAGAAATCATTAAAAATGAAGCACTGCATAATTTTTTTTAAATTGCAACACCTCTCCTGTTTGTCTAAGTTTATAGAGTTGTGGGACCAGGGTGCAACTGACACTACTGTGATCTTAGTAGAATCTTTGGCCATGTGACATGTTTCTCTGGGTTTAATCCAGGTGTCTCAGTGTTGAGGGCCCCAGCAGCTGGAGAGGCCACAGAGATTCCCATTTATTACCTAGACATGGCAGATGGGTACTTGTGAGAGGGGGGACCAGGTGGAGCCATTGTTTGCCTTGGTGCTTGGCAGCCAGGACCCAGAGTGGTTTCGTAGGGTTGTACTCCCAGACCTCACCTGACCTAACTAGGATCGGAATCGAGAACTGGCTCTAGTTGAGAATGAAACTTCTGTATTGTGTTGTATGGCTGGGGGGGCCTGGCTGCCTTTTTGTTTCTGTCTTTTGGTTTTCCTTCCAGGTGGCTTGCATTTGGGACTGAGTGGCTGTGTTGCTGAGGTTATCAGGACCTCACCCTGATCACCTGCGGCTCGTCAGGACTCACAGCTGTGGTGCATCTATATGGATTGGAACATGGTGGCATTTAAGACTGGAGTATACAGTGTGTATTTGCCAGAGACTCGACCTTGTGACCAGACGGGTGAGATCGTCGTCTCGGGAGCCATCTCATCATCAGTGGATGCAGAGAACGTCCAGGGTTTGATGCACGGTCTGTGAAAGAGGAGGGGGTGAGGTCTCACGCTCGTCAGCACACTTCCTGAGGTACGTTAGATTTTGTGACTAACGTTTATACAGTCAGTAAATGTGGTGTCCCTCACCCCTTATTATATTGAGCTGTATGTTAGTCATGTATCGGCTTCCACTGCAGTGGAGTTTTGTGAACTGGATGTTCCATGCCTGCAGGTTGGGAAGCTGATTAGTAATTAAGCCAGGAAGTGTTTGCTGTTTATGTACACCTTTGAGTGGTCTCTCTGTGTGTAGAGTGTGGACTCACATAATGGTTCCTTCTTTCACAGACTCGGTTTGTTGCGGCCACCTGGGGGGTGTCGGCGGGGTCCTTGGGTCCGAACGGCTTCTGGCTCCGGACCGTTAGCGCTGCTGGGAGCGCACCGTATCACCACCACGCCAGACCGCACACTCTTTTGTATCACATCACTGTTATGTATTAAATTCAGTTAGCCTTTGTACCGTGCTCTGCTTATTTCATACTGGGTCCTTCAAACGCTGGTCGGTTCTCCGAGCTGCGTCCGACACATAACATATTGATGCTGAAAACCTGTATAAGACTTCATTTTTTTCACAGAAAAAGTGATGAGGAATCAATAAGGGAAATAGGCACACTCGATAATGACATCAAAATGGATCACTTCCCATCCCTGGAACTGCTAAACCAGTAGAGATTAGTAATGGGGACATAACTATCAAAAATGTATGGATGAAGGTCATCTTTGAAGTAATTTGAGAGGCATAGACCATTGAGAAACTTTTTGTGTACTTGTGTGCAGTAGTTTATGTTGCAGCTTGTCCTAGATGATGCAGGACAAGCCCCCACTGTTCCTCTACATGGGCGTGGCAGATAAGGATCAATTAACTCCTTTCATATAACTCTTGTTTAAGGATGTTTGGATCAATGACACGCTTCATGACCTTAAAACAAACTTTTGTGTGTGGGGATCGGCATGCTAAGACCCGTTCCTAGTCAGCTGCCCAAAACCACAACATACCCCACTCTCCATGTCTTTCTCTATAGGTTACCAATTACAGAAGAAGTTCAAAATAGGACCAATGCTTCTTCACACTGAAAGGAGACTGTGTCAGGCATCAGATTAATCTTCCCAGATACCTCCCTTTGGAACACCCCCCCGGCCGCATGCAACTTGAAGGAGACCACCAAGGTTGTCCCAGAAAACATTCCAGGCCTTCCGCAAATGAGGTTGACCGAAAATGTTCGCGATGCAGCTGATTTGGACATGGTTTTGCTATGTTAGGTCACAAAGACTGTTCTGTCTTATGAAGAATCAAACTGCACCCTTCAAATTGCTGATATTTAATTTTCTTTCAAAGGATTGAATGCTCCCCCCCCCCCCCCCCCACACACACACACAATGCCATATTTCTTTATTATTTACTTTTGTGCAAATATAACCATTCCTTGTGTGATTGCATGGTATTCTGCTTTATTTCATATCCTGT
Organism: Thalassophryne amazonica; assembly: GCF_902500255.1. Classification (NCBI taxonomy): domain Eukaryota; kingdom Metazoa; phylum Chordata; class Actinopteri; order Batrachoidiformes; family Batrachoididae; genus Thalassophryne; species Thalassophryne amazonica. Next base: position 12,269,881 of record NC_047117.1, read on the forward strand.
TTAACAAATTAAACTGCTTCCTTGAGGCTGCCAGTACGAGGCCACTGGGGCTGCAAGTATATGCCTGCAGTATTAATATTGATTTTTATTGTTGTCTTCTCTGTTTGGTTATGTAGATATAAGCTGATTCTAGAAGGTGAAATGCTGTGTGCACTAAGGTACAATTCTTCAAATCATGTCCTACTCAACACATTAACCAAACATAAGGGATATGCAATTTTGAACCGCTTAATAATAATACAATTTATCAACGCCATGTAGGAGGGTATGGTTTTGTTGCTATTTAGCTGGTTGATTAGTTTTTTGTTGTCAGGAGGATATGTCAAAAAGACATGAATGGATGTAAGTGAAATGTGGTGGAGAGGTAGAATCTGAGACTGAATCTAGATCTATCTGCCGTATATGTCTCTGTATCTTTATCGTGTCTCTATCTCTGTCTAGCATATCTCGATCATATCTTTCTATCTCTGTCTTACTGCCTAGCTCTGTCTCTCTGTCCCTACATCACTATCACTCTCTGTGATCTCCAATCATGCATCCCTTGATACTTTAATCAGGGTCATAATCTAAGGTCTTTTGGGATATCCTGCTGACAGAGAAACAAACTAAATGACTGACTATATCTCTCTATATCTATCACTCTATATATCTGTCTCTATGTATCTCTTCCTATATCTTCATCACTAGTTCTGTATCACAATCTGTCTCTATTTCTGTCTCTGCTTTGATCTCTGCTCTTGATTCCTTTGATCCTACAATCAGGATCATGACCAAAGGTTTTTTTTTTTGTGATATATTGTTGACAAACAAACAAACTGACAAAAAAAGCAACAAAAATAAAACCAAAATAAATCAAACATCTGCAACCAAGTGAGTATGGTATGATCTTTGCAACTAGCATATTTACGTCCCACCTGGTGGCACGGTGGTGTAGTGGTTAGTATTGTTGCCTCAAAACACTGCAAAAAAGGGTGTCAAGGTACAAAACCCTAAATCTGAGGGAAAAGGTACTCAAAACAAGTGAAATTATCTGTCCATGCAGCAAGATAATTTCACTAGACAAGATTCTTGAATTAAGATTGTTTAATTTTTCAATTTATTTTCATTTATATCGTGCCAAATCACAACAAAGTTGCTTCAAGGGGCTTCACACAAGTAAGGTCTAACCTTACCAACCCCAAGAGCAAGCACACAGGCGACAGTGGTAAGGGAAAAACTCCCTCTGATGATTTGAGGAAGAACCCTCATTCAGACCAGATTCAAAGGGGTGGCCCTCTGCCTGGGGCATGCTAGTGACACAGTTGACAAAACAGTTGACAAAACAATTTACAAAATCTAAATATAAGCATGTTGAACACTTAAAATAAGAAATTAACTCTTAAAATATGATAAATTATCTAACACTTTGCAGTGAGCAAGAAAGTTCTTGGATCACTTCCCGTCTGGGACTTTCTGTCTGGAGTTTGCATGTTGTCCCAGTGTTTGCGTGGGTTCACTCTGGGATCCTCCCGCTTCCAAAGACAGGCAGTTTAGGGCAGATAGAAACTTTAAATTGACATGGTTGTGTTTGTCTGTCTGTATGTGGTCATACGATAGACTCTCACCCAGTGCAGATCCCAACAGGCGTACAATATATGAGTATTGACGTACTTCCATATCTACTGAGAACTACATGTTGCACTGCCAACAAAAGATGGTGAAATGTGTATGTGCAATGTCTACTAGTTAGCTTGTGCTTGTATTCTGGTCTTGGGTCAGTCATTTTGATCATGTATCCTGTATATGATCCATAAATATTGGCATCATCTTTACAACAATTCTACCAACGGTACAGGTATATCCAAATGAAGGAGAACAATTGTCATGCTCATCGTTGTTATGTCGGCTACAAGGCCGAGGCATGTTGGATGCTCTGTGCTGCATGTTATTGTTTTTTCTTTTCTCCATTTCTGTACAATAAAAATAATGAGGCTGCTGTTTCCATGATGCTGGTTTGACCCAGTCCCCCTCCCCTAATGGCCAATCAAGTGGCAGACACCTGCTCATTACAGCTTAAGCAGGCATGCACACATTTTTGGACACGCACCCTCCACACACGTCTAACTTCACCTCGTGATGATTTAGCAGCACACACCATCTGTCTGGGATGATTAGGTTTTCCATCAATCAGCATTTTCTCTTTATCCAGTCACACCTTTACAAATCAAACACCCACCAGCTCTCATATGTGTGAGTGTGTGCGCCAGTCACGGCAATATGACATATGAAGGTGAAATTAGACCACCTTTTTGTAAGTTGACAAATGAATCCAGCCATTCATTTGTTCGTTTATGCAGTTACACGCTGCCAGTCTGGACTGATTAGTTCCTTTTGTTGCTCTGTTATCTTCACTGCAGCAGTCCAAAGGCTGTGCAACATGGAACTGGGTATAAATGAACAGAATATGGTGAAAACACGATGATCATACACACGAGGAAAAAGTATATTAATAATGCTGCCCGAAGCCTGTCCAAGACGTGGTGGAGTTGGGTTCTATACAGAGATCTCCTGAGTAGGAGAGAAGGGCAGCTTGGGACTCGGGCGAGGGCGTTTGCATCCCGGCCCCCGCTCATGCCACCCCTTTCCCCCTCCGGGGGCTGCGCAGTTTTGGCTGCGGTAGGTCCCCGTTCCCCCCAAGCTGGCGGCGGCACGACTACATGTTGCAGCGGCTACCACACACTCACATCGCCTCAATTCGAAAAACGGACTGTTTCAAGTTTAGTGCACATAAACAATGTCAAATGTATATGTGTTGTCTTAATTCTGATGTGTGCCATTATTACAGTAAACAAGTAATAATTGTGGATTAATTGCTGTATCTTGTCTGTGGCAATATGAGTGTGGACGTAATCTCGTTGTTGTTGCACTTGTAATGACAATGACAATAAATCTTATCCATCCATCCATCCATCCAAATGCCAGTACGGTCACGGTAACCATCTCAAAACTTCCATGCCAGAATCAGTGGTGGTTCTCAGAAGGATGAAGTAAAAGGTCTCACACACTGGAATCAAATCTCCGCTAAGGCTTTATTTACAATATTTTGACCATAATGGTGCCTTTTATTGTTAAAAGTTAACACATAATACTTCACAATGACTTTTCTATCTGGAGTTGGAAATTCCACCATCTGAGGAGGCAGCTCCAGCCCAACATGGCAACATGACGACCATGCTTATTGCTACTACTATCTCCTTTTCATCTTCAAATTGGCACTGATTAGCTAAATGTATGACGCTACAGCTGTGGATTCTCTAAGGTTACTCAAGGTATGGACAAGGTTTCACACCATAACTTTTCAAGATGCGTATCTGTGAACCTGAAAACGTATAGTTTTTCAGATTTGTTCACTTAAAAGATTCAGTCATGGAGCTTTTTATGTTGTTGTTTTTTTTTGTTTTTGTTTTTTTTTTATTTTTTATTTTTTGTACCCATTATTTATTTATTTATTTTTGGCAAGTGTTTGATTGCCAAAAATAATTCTTGCATGTCCCACAGAGCAAGTCTGATTCGCATCCATTCCAAAAATCACCTAATCCAGCACATGAATCCAGCCACATCTCAGACAGAGAGGAAAAGAAAATGGAAGCAATCGGCCAGAAAAACTACACTTAAGGTATAATTCGTCAGCACTAAGCAACAGGAAAGCAGAAGAAATGTTAAGGTGATCGTCGGTCACTAGCCTAAGTTTCACTAACAGACCCAGACTTTAGATAAAGTTGACCTGCTCTGTTTACTAATAAAATAAATGTAAAAGGGTAGAAAGCATAGTTACATACAATGTCAGTATGATAGTCATACAAAAGGGAGAATAAGTGCGTCTTAAGTCTGGACTTGAAAGTCTCTACAGAATCTGACTGTTTTATTGATGCAGGGATGTTGAATATTTGTCTTTAATTCTTATTTGGTCTAATTTGTCTTTTGCTCTAATGTTCATTTATGTGTTAGTCATGATTTTAAAAACATAACCTGGACATCAGATTAGATGCACCGTTTGTTAGTAGTTTGTTCCTCATAGTTTGGTATTCCACGACCACTGTTAAATAAGTAAATTACAAACATCAGTTATAACTTCTTAATGAAATGGTATAGTATGTGTACATGAACATGTTCATTGTGTTTACTCATCATTTTAAGAGTAACATGATTTTTGTCATGATGTTATTAAGGAAATGTTGAACACTTTACTTAAAAATTGTCATTTATCTACCATGTATGTTTTTTTGTCCATTTAGAAGCTAAAAATAACAAGAGACATTCATCACGAAATGCCCCACACGCAGTATTATTTTCCATGCAAAGTGCAGTAATATGTACTTGTATGGGATGGGTATTTGGTTGAAGCCTTATGTGTTTGATGTAAACTGGGATATACAATGAAAATATTGGAGATTGGCATAATATTTATTTAGAGGATGTGACAAACAGTGTCCATAAAAAGTCGGTCATGGTCGCCAGCCTTCAAAACAAATGCAACCACTGGTGACCTTAAAATGGAGGTCAAGGTCACCGGCCTTCGAACCCATGTGAAGTACTCCTCCAAGGCATGTACCCACCAAATATGAAGTTTCTGCGAGCAATAGGTGCCGAGCTACGTTGCGGCGAATGAATTGCGGCCAGACAGACAGATGGAAGGACGGAGGGACCTACGGACGGACAGACAAACTGACGGAAGGACAGATGGACAATCTGGATGCTATATGCCCCGCGGGGCATGAAATGTTAGCTCCCTATCCTATTTTTCCATGAACTGGACCATTTGAACAGTTACAAACGATAGTGATATACTTCTGCTCAAAAATGCCAGTTAACCTTTTATAAAGCCACTTTTCATGAATTCTGTCTAGACCACTTATGTTCAGTACTTGCATGGACAGAGTGTTTGGCAGGGTCCTGGTGTCCAATAGTGGCAAAAATCTTCACTATGCGAAGGTGACTGAGGAGTCAGCTTTCCTGAGTTTGCAACTGTCCTGGGACAACATTGCGATGAAAGTGTTAAATCTGTTTAGTCACATCTCATCATGAATTCACTAGTGTTTGGCAATACTGACACTTTTACAAGGACAATAAAGACCCAGCTCTTTTCATGGTCCTGGCACTTGCAGTCTTACTCAATTTACTAATTAGAGACCTAAAGTTGAGTGGATGTTTTTGGTGCTACGTCTCTGCAGAGCATCCTTGGGGACCACTGTAGGTACGGCTGGAATAACTTGAAATCAAACAAACTGTAACCTATGGAAATGACGATGAGGTGTATTACTTGCATTGTGAGGGAACATCTGCTACAATATCTGCATGTTAGGTGTGATGATGCAAAGTGCGTGAATTCAACTTTCGGGTCCAAAGATTTGCGCTGTTCAATATAGAATGTGTGAATGCAGAGTGAAAATGTCTGTATGTTGCATTATTGGCTATAACAGCAGATCTGAAACGTCACAGCAACTTTTATTCTATCGTTTTCATGCCGATAAAAAGCGTGTTCAGATCTGTCCTTCTGTCTTAGCATGAATCAAATGCTTTTGCTGTGGCTGTGTTTCATTAATCACCATTAAGGACTAAAGTCCTTAGCGCAGCACCTGTGCACGCTCCTGGACCTGACTTAATTTATCGAAACATCTGCTCTTGGATGAGTTCACTGTTCTCTTGTATTTCCATAAAGAGCTGCCACGAGTCCGTACACGGGTGAAGGAGGAGGGCATTGAATGGTTTCGTTTGATTTAATACACTGATTATAACAAAGAAAGCTTCCTGTTCACTTAAAAATAGAAATTTGAGATTTGTTAATGTTAATTTGCAAACTATACATCACTAGCAAGATATTTGTAGTAAGAAAAAACTAAATTAAGTAATCCAGTTTATTATATGGCTACAACACTATGTGCATTCTGATTGGCTGATTTCCGGTCTGATATTTCTCCATATCAGTCTGTTACCATGGTAATCGGTCCGGATCGCATATCACATTCATTACAAACCAGAAAGCTAAAAACACAATTAGAAAACCCAAGTTGGACATGAACATACTCCATAAATATCTAAACAGTATCGGAAAAAAACACAGATTGAAATCACCAGCTAACAACCGGACAGTCTGTTAGCAAGTTCTTCATTGAAGTGACACGAAAAGATCTGACTATGAGCTCAAAACTGTCAGCAGCTTTCATATTTTGGCGACACCGTAACCTTGCATGTTTATATATATAACAGCCATATAATAAACAAATTATTAACCCCACTTGTTCTGTCTGTACGGGAATATCAGACCTCGCGCTCAGTTAATAATCCTTTAGGACTGTTGCAGAAGAGCCAAATGTGTTTTACACCATCAATTTTGGGTAAAGTTAAAGTTCAAGGAGCATTAAGATTCTCACTTTTGATACAGAAGTGATTCAGCTGCAGTTCCACCTCTGTCACATGGTTTCTTTGATATTCTGTCTACTCCTGTGACTCTACTGACGCGCCTATGATTTCCCTGTGATCATCATGACGGCTGTCTGCTGACATCAACATGCGAATGACCCTAAATGCCTGACAGGAACCACATGAACCAGCACAGCTGAAGAATTCTCTGGGCAGAGACACAAAACATCTTCAGTGATGCTCACAGGTGCTTTACCATTACTGTAAACATTGTCATTTACATCTTAATTCGCTGTTTCACAGTTGTGAATCTCGCACAGTCTTGCGGACTCACACGAGAGGTCGGTTTCAGCAGAGTTCCGGTTCACGGCACAATGTAAACAAACCTTGTGAAGTATGGACAATAAGACAACATTGGGGCACAGCAGAAGTTCATCACAGGTGCTACACCTCCTCTAGATATAGGGAGGGGTGCTATTTCAAAAAATTTGGACATCTATAAATGTTTGCATGGAATATGGAAATATACACGGAATAAAGCATAGCAGGATAAATTTAAGGTCATTTGGTTCCAAAAACCCATATGGACAGAGCCAGTGAAGATATTGGGTTCAAAAATCGCCAAAAATATCGACGAAAATGTCATATCTTGAGAACCGCTGCACCTAGAGACTTGAAATTTGGCTCCAAATGTTGCTTGACCCCACGTTTATATTCAACTTCTATAGTAACAATAAGCCTATCTTGTGTTTTTTAAGAGTCATTGACAAAAAACCTAATTTCAGTACATATGTTACGATCAATTGTAACAAACAAAATCTATGTAGTTTTTATTTCAGGAACATCACTTGAGTGTAGTCATCACATGTAAAGAATGGCATGGCCACAATGAACTAATTATAAGCAACAGAGTGGTTTTCTACATGAACAACACATATACGACACACACGTTACTTGAAATTTTCAAACGCTCCGTCCATATGGGTTTTTGGAACCAAATGACACAAAAATTATACTGTTATGGTTTATTCCATGTATATTTCCATATACCATGCAAAAATTTATAGATTTCAAAAATATTTGAACTAGCACCCCTCCCTACTAGTTAACCCTCTCAAAGGCAGAGCCTTCAGCTTTCAGGCTCCTCTCCTCTGGAACCAGCTCCCAATTCAGATCAGGGAGACAGACACCCTCTCTACTTTTAAGATTAGGCTTAAAACTTTCCTTTTTGCTAAAGCTTATAGTTAGGGCTGGATCAGGTGACCCTGAACCATCCCTTAGTTATGCTGCTATAGACTTAGACTGCTGGGGGGTTCCCATGTGTTTCTTTCTCTTTTTGCTCTGTATGCACCACTCTGCATTTAATCATTAGTGATTGATCTCTGCTCCCCTCCACAGCATGTCTTTTTCCTGGTTCTCTCCCTCAGCCCCAACCAGTCCCAGCAGAAGACTGCCCCTCCGTGAGCCTGGTTCTGCTGGAGGTTTCTTCCTGTTAAAAGGGAGTTTTTCCTTCCCACTGTCGCCAAGTGCTTGCTCACAGGGGGTCATTTTGACCGTTGGGGTTTTTACGTAATTATTGTATGGCCTTGCCTTACAATATAAAGCGCCTTGGGGCAACTGTTTGTTGTGATTTGGCGCTATATAAATAAAATTGATTGAATTGATTGATTGAACTTTACTGACTCACTGTATTGGATTTCCATATAATAAATGTATAATTCCAAGTAAATTAAATTATCTTGCACGGATGTGCTTTTCTGAGTTAGTGCTACATACATTCATTAGATGAAATCCTGCATATAACTGAACTGAGATCACCCAATGAGTAATTTTTTGGAGTGTTGAGAGAATGTGTCATCATCCCCTGCATTCTGGGAAGTGCAGGGGGCCACCGGGGGCATTATGGGAAACGTTAAAGTACTGAATAGCTGTTCAGATCCACTTATGTGGCCCACTAATAAAACAACCAGACCGACTGTGGCCACACAGTTGAAATTGGCAAGAACCCATCCTGGTCAGAATTGAAGTTTGCAAGTTGTAACGGCAAATGACAGAGGAAATAACCACCAGTGGTGAAGTTTGGGAGGTTTAAGCTTATGATGTGACCAGGCACACCATTCAGCAAAAGTTTGAGAACTCCCTCCCATAGCTTAGTAGATCTTGGTGCTGCCTGTTCTTGGCTCAGGATTGCTTTGGAAAGCAACTCCATGTGACTCTGGGCAATCTTGATGTACACTTCATCCTCAGATCTCGACATCTCTTTAATTCTTTCTGTGCCCACTGTGAAAGCTGGATGCTGAGGTCCATCGTGCCTGCACCGATTTTGAAGCGAAGGTTCAATTAAAGCGGCAGGATTGTGCCAAGACCTTCTTTAGTCCAGCACACTATCAGATGGTAGCCCTCTGCAAGGATGTTTTATATTGTATTTTAAAGGCATCATTCTTTTGGCTTTATGCTGTATTTCTCTCAGATATTTTTAGTTTTGAACTGTACCTTCTTTTGCTTCCTGAAAGTGTGTGTTTTTGGTATGCACTGTATTTTGCTGACACATCTGCTCATGTGACCAAACCACAAAGGCATACTCATGATTCAGTCTAGTTAAGAGATCAATTCAGTCTAGTGAAAACGTGGCGCGTTGTTCTGTTGTGTCATTGAGACTGTAGGTGCCTGCGCTTAATGTGTGGAAATCCAGCACAAACCAGGAAATAATATACTCTTAAGTTTTAAGGAAAGATGAGTCAAACCGCATGAATTCTCAAGGCACTATTAAAATTAATCCAACTATTCCACTTGATGGAGGAAAGTGCTGGAGTTTTGTTCTTTGGAGATGTTTGACTATGCTGTTAAAGCAGCCTGAGGCAGGTTTTTGGCACCTTATCTGCAAAATCACAAAGTAGAACTGCACTATAAAAGCTTTAAATAATGGGTTCAATCTGTTTGTCCAATCATTTTGACGACTGCCTGATCGCTGACATTTTGTCTACCCTAAAGCTCAAAGGCTGGGTCGGGGGTCTGGTAGCTGGACTCAACACTGACCTTTATCTAGATTGCATTTATGTCATATTTTTACATCTGATACAGATGGAGAGGACACTCACAGGCACGTGAAGTCGACCCTACGCTACAGGATGATGCTACAAACATTACGCCAGGATCTTAGAGAAGTGACTATAGAGCAACTGCAAACGGAAGGAGCCGACAGTGTAATCTGATGTGGCTGCATCCGAATCAGTACTAACAGTTAAAGGTTATCTGTAATAAAGATAAAAAATTTTTTTAGCAGTTTTTCAGTTTAGCGTCATAAAAGATAACTTTTCAGTTATTGAATTAATGGTTATCGAAACTAACTTTTTGGTTAGCTGTGCTCACCACTGACAACATCTGGACTTTGAAGTCTGTTTCCTGTCCAATTCTTTTTGCGATCACTCACCACATACATAAAAGAACCTAACAGATCCTGTCTCCTGGATCAACCACTCCAGCCAGTGGTTGTGTGTAGAACAACAGACCACCTGCAGAGATATTATAGAAGTTTTACTTGTTGTTTGAGATCATCATTAAAAATGAAGTGGATATAATCTAAGCTTCAATTTTCCAGATGAATATGTTTATGTATATTTTCACATCACCATCCAAACTCGACGGAAAAGTCAACATTAAAAATAGAAGGATGGATGGATGCAGCAGAAACAGAGATCATATCATTAACAGACAGAAAAGCACGAAAAGTGTAGCCTGGTTAGTCGTTATTTGCATCACTTTTCTCGGTTGCTTTTTCGTCCAATCACAGCGGAGCTGGCGCGTTGCTGTCAGAACAGCAGAACCTCCATTAGCTCACACAGGACACGCTCATCAATGTCTGTCACTCGCTCGTACAAACACTGCCGATACACGATCACCAGCAGGTGAAACACAAAACCACCTTTTTGTTTGCATGTTTGTTTGTTTGTGCGGGTTGATGTGGTGTTTCACAACATGTTACAGTCGGATGGACGCATCGAGACATGAAGGAAACGAGCAGCCGGAGGTGTCAGAGTGATTCTTCTTCAGCCGCTGTGCGTGTGTTCTCGTGGGAGGGAGAGAGCGAATGAGTGAGGCTTCCCACTTTGAGTTATGGTTTATAGCTCAGGTCATTTGTCTGGTGAAGTTCTGACAGCAAACTTTGCAGAAGTTTTCAGACAGGCCATCACACGGTCCACCTACCAGAGCCCATAAGCTCCGCTTTCTATTACTAAGAAATCTGTCTGTGTGTGCAGCCCAGAGCTCCCACATTTTAGTGCACGTGCACAAGACAAAAAATAACTGCTGCTCGAATTTACAGCTATGGCGGCCGCAGGTTCTTTTTTGTTTTTTTAAAAGAATAGTGCATTTCATAACGTGCTTATTTTGGATCTGACATTACTCTTGCTTTCTCACTCTCTTGATCTCTCAGTCTTTCTCACACTTAGATTAGATTAGATAGAACTTTACTGATCCCTTTGGGAAGACTCCCTCAGGGAAACTGAGGTTCCAGCAGCAATGTATAGCAGCACGCAGGGTAAGAAGCACACATGGTATCAAAAGTAAAAGAGAAACACAGTTTGCAAATATAAATATAAATACAGTAGTGTTTAGAATAATAGTAGTGCTATGTGACTAAAAAGATTAATCCAGGTTTTGAGAATATGTCTTATTGTTACATGGGAAACAAGGTACCAGTAGATTCAGTAGATTCTCACAAATCCAACAAGACCAAGCATTCATGATATGTACACTCTTAAGCATATCATGAGATTAGACTATTATTCTGAACACTACTGTACCAGACATAGTGATCAATTCTGGTTTACTGGCTACTACTGTTCCTCTCATTCCCATCTCCTGTCTTCCTGTTAGTCCTCTTCCCCCTGAGTGAGGAGCCTGATGGTCTGAGGGACAAGGGAGTTTTTCAGTCTGTTGATCCTGCACTTGGGAAGGAGCAGTCTGTGGCTGAAGAGGCTGCTCTGGTTGCTGATGACGGTGTGCAGAGGGTGACTGGTGCCTTGCTCACTCCTCCTCACTCTCTTTCTTTTGATCGCTCATGTCCCCCTTCTCTTTCTCTCTCTCTCTCTCGATCTCTCTCGCTCATTTTCTCTCCCTCTCACTCTCCATTTTTTCTCTCTCCCTTGTGCTGTCTTATTGCTTGCGCTCACTCTCTGTCTTGCTCTCACCCTCTCTCCCGCACTCTATTTCTCTTTTTTGCTGTCACTGGGTACCTTTGGATGTTCATAAATAAAATTTTTAGGACATTTTGTAAAACATTTCAGGATTCTCTGTATTAAAATTTCTCAAATTGTGCTCTGTAACTCTGGTGAATACAAATGAGAGGGGGTCGGTGGTCATTTTCAGTTTTATAATGAAGGATAAAATTACCCACCCACACAACACACACATACACATATATATATATATATATATATATATATATATATATATATATATATATATATATATATATATATATATATATATATACAGTAGTGTTTAGAATAATAGTAGTGCTATGTGACTAAAAAGATTAATCCAGGTTTTGAGTATATTTCTTATTGTTACATGGGAAACAACGTACCAGTAGATTCAGTAGATTTTCACAAATCCAACAAGACCAAGCATTCATGATATGCACACTCTTAAGGCTATGAAATTGGGCTATTAGTAAAAAAAGTAGAAAAGGGGGTGTTCACAATAATAGTAGTGTGGCATTCAGTCAGTGAGTTGGTCAATTTTGTGGAACAAACAGGTGTGAATCAGGGGACCTATGTAAGGATGAAGCCAGCACCTGTTGAACATGCTTTTCTCTTTGAAAGCCTGAGGAAAATGGGATGTTCAAGACATTGTTCAGAAGAACAGCATAGTTTGATTAAAAAGTTGATTGGAGAGGGGAAAACTTATACGCAGGTGCAAAAAATTATAGGCTGTTCATTTACAATGATCTCCAATGTTTTAAAATGGACAAAAAAAAACAGAGACGCGTGGAAGAAAATGGAAAACAACCATCAAAATGGATAGAAGAATAACCAGAATGGCAAAGGCTCACCCATTGATCAGCTCCAGGATGATCAAGGACAGTCTGGAGTTACCTGTAAATGCTGTGACAGAAGACGCCTGTGTGAAGGCGAAGTCCCTCTGTTAAATAAAAGATGTGCAGAAGAGGTTACAATGAGCCAAAGAACACATCAGGTGGCCTAAAGAGAAATGGAGGAATATTTTGTGGACTGATGAGAGTAAAATTGTTCTTTTTGGGTCCAAGGGCTGCACACAGTTTGTGAGACGACCCCCAAACTCTAAATTCAAGCCACAGTTCACAGTGAAGACAGAGAAGCATGGTGGTGCAAGCATCATGATATGGGCATGTTTCTCCTACTATGGTGTTGGGCCTATATCACATTCCAGGTATCATGGATCAGTTTGGATATGTCAAAATACTTGAAGAGGACATGCCCTTGAAATGGGTGTTTCAACAAGACAATGACCTCAAGCACACTAGTAAACGAGCAAAATCTTGGTTCCAAACCAACAAAATTGTCTCGCAGATGTGAAGAAATCATGAAAAAATGTGGTTATACAACTAAATACTAGTTTAGTGATTCACAGGATTGGTAAAAAAGCAGTTTGAACATAATAGTTTTGAGTTTGTAGCGTCAACAGCAGATGCTACTATTATTGTGAACACCCTCTTTTCTACTTTTTTTTTACTAATAGCCCAATATCATAGCCTTAAGAGTGTGCATATCATGAATGCTTGGTCTTGTTGGATTTGTGAGAATCTACTGGTACCTTGTTTCCCATGTAACAATAAGAAATATACTCAAAACCTGGATTAATCTTTTTTAGTCACATAGCACTACTATTATTCTAAACACTACTGTATAAATATATATAGGGAGACAGATCCCTGTGGAAATTCAGAGATGTCTGTGTGTGGGTTTGTTTAACTTGGGAATGTCGTTGCACACCGACAAACACAGTGTCCTTGACAGATCCTCAGCCTGGTCTGATGGCTGGTAATCTCAGATGATCAGTGTCTGAGGACCTGCTGCAGCCTTCATCCTCCTTCACAGTCATTGGGTTACAAGCCATCACCTCTTATGCCTCACCCACCACAGAGGACTTCTTGTTTCACCAAAGCCTTGTTAACAATTTCGTGTTCAGGGTTTCTCTTGGGCCTTTATGGTTATATTCACAGGGTGCACAAGGTCCCCACCATGTGTTACCCCAACAGTCAGTCCCCTACTTGATCTGTTATGACATGATCTGTTTTATATATATATGTGTGTGTGTGTGTGTGTGTGTGTGTGTGTGTGTGTGTGTATAAAATATAAATCAGTGTCAAAATAATTGGATGTGCAACTATGGGCACATCAGGTATAAATGGGTAAAGGAGTTCATACGTACATGATAAGGCAGGCATAATCCTATGAATTTCTGCACACATATGCAAAGTGTGTTTCACATTTAACATTCAGAAACATGTGTTTGTGTTTTGATTAAGGTTAGGGTGAAGTTAAGGGTTATAATAACAACAAGTGAAAGATGACCTGCCAATTGCCACTTTCACGTGGATGGCTGACCATCTCTGTGGAAAATGCCTGTCTGAATTCTGTGAGAATACAAAACACAATACATGTCAGAATGTTCACAGACGTGCTAATTTGCATGAGACTAATATAACCTGAGGTCATTTCTGTGGGTCATTTTACAGAATGTAGACGTCATCTAAATCATTATTGGTAAAGTCAGAAAACACTCAACCACATATTATTTCCATCCGCCCACTAAACTCTTATTAGTCCAACTTGTCAAGCAATTAGATGAGCTAATCAGGGAAATTACATGTTTTAGGTGCACAGGTAGACAATACATGGTTGGACTTTTGCTCGCTGAAGCTGGCCGGGGTTACCCACCTCTGCTGACACGGGAGTAAACAGTGTGTGGAAATGAGTAAAATGCTGCATTCTGACTAAACTCACTCTTGTAATAATTAGAGATTAGATTAGAGAATCTGATGACTGGGCAACCCAGGACCTTCTTATTTCATGTGCAGGTTTGCTCTCTGAAGAGGCCAGTCCAGCCTCCCCATGCTGAAAAGGACCTTCAGCACCGTCTCCTGAGATTGACGTGCTGCTGCTGCTGTTGACCAGATGTTTACTCCATAAACACAATAAAACCTCAGAGAGCCCAGTTTGGAACCTTTATCCTCCACATGGGCCTGAAGGAGGACTACAGCCCATCTTCCTTCACACACCTCCCAGACGATGGGACGCTGTTTTAATGTCTCTCGCACTGGTCTCAGGGGGGGAAACAGTCAGAAATCCTGCAGCAGGTGCTGGACGGACACATAACGGCACATTTGTGCTGGGACTGTTTGTGTGTTTATGTTGCGTTGTCTTTGGGAAATGAGCAACATGAATGTTACTGTGTGAATTTCGGACTTCATTAGTTTTGCATGTGTACAATGTGAGACCCTGACAAATCCTTTTATAGCGCCGTGTGCATGTGTTTGTTTGTCTGGGATTACACATAGCTTTCAGACGTGTTTATCTTCAACATGACTGTGTGTCCGAGAGTGTGTATCTGTTTGTGTGTACTTTGGAGTGTGAAATCCCATTAAGCGTGTTAAAACCTTCTTTGGCCTGCTGCCTGCCCAGAGAGAGACAGAGACAGAGATGCACACACAGTTCTCACACCTGTGTGGGTGTTTGTTTTCCCGATGTGTGCATGTGCATCACCTCCTGCAGAAGTGCGACGCCGGGTGATGGTGGGAATCTTTGGATACAGATTTCACACGCTAACACGGTTGTTTGCATCAAACTGAAAACACTTCAGGACATCCTACTGGACACACTTTAATTTATTTGACAGCCCCCACCCCAATGACTTTTTGTGTATTTTGTCAAAGACAACACATTCAACTCCATAGGTCTCTGTAGAGCCATAGATGGGCATCGCTGCGGTGCAGCGGTTACATCTGTGTTAGATTAATATACGAGGTCTGTTAGAAAAGTATCCGACCTTTTTATTTTTTCAAAAAACCTGATGGATTTGAATCACGTGTGCTTGCATGAGCCAACCTTGAACCTTGAATGTGTGATTTTTTTCACGACTGTCGGTTGTGTCATTTGCTTGTAAGCAGCCTTTGTGTGAGGATGGGTGGAGTCTCTCGTCGTTTTTTCTTTGCAAGAAAAATGGCGGAACGACTGGAGCAGCGCGACTGCATCAAATTTTGCCACAAACTGGGCGACAGCCAGGTGGAAACCATTTGGATTATTCAGATGGCTTTTGGTGACGATCATCTGGGCATCACACAGATTAAGGAGCGGTACAACCGGTTTAAAGACGTCCGCACAACGGTGGAGGGTGTGCCGCGCTCCAATCGGCATCAACACGCTGAAATGACTGGATCATTTCCAAAGTGAACGCTGTGGTGATGTGGGACCGTTGTGTGATTATCTGAGAAATTGCGGAAGAGGTGGACATCAGCACTTTTTCGGCACATTCCACTGTGAAAGAAGATTTTGCCATGAAAAGAGTGGTGGTGAAATTCATCGGCACGAAGCTGATGGCGCAGCAACAGCGCCTCCGTGTTGAAGTCTCACAGGACATGTTGTAACATGCCCAGCTCATCAACCATTCGGAAGATTCAGATGGCTTTCGGTGGCTTTTCAGTCGTGTGACTATCCGAGAAATTGTGGACAAGCTGGACATGTCAGAGCATGTGACAACATGTCCTGTGAGACATCACGGAGGCGCTGTTGCTGCGCCATCAGCTTCGTGCCGATGAATTTCGCTGCAACTCCTTTCATGGCAAAATCTTCTTTCACAGTGGAATGTGCCGAAAAAGTGCTGATGTCCACTTCTTCTGCAATTTCTCGGATAACACTATGTAACACAATTTTTGTTCTTGGCTTCTAAGTGTTACATTTCAACTGCTTATGTCTAAAGTCTATGGAAAAATGACTACATTCAGCACAAACTTTGATTTTATTTTTTTTTAACGTTCGAGAAAGTTCTAAAAGTTTCTTGAAATTTCTAGATAATTCTGGAAACTTCTAGAAAATTCTGGACAGTTCTAGCAGTTAAAGAATATTCTAGAAGACTACTCAGTAGTAGTGAAGGCGAATCGAGAATATTCTTGAAAACAGACAAATTTCAAAATATCATTGTCCTGATCACAGAAGCAAAGTTTCTGTGGAATAACAGCTATTTTCTATTTATTTAAGGTATAACAGGTTAGGAAAACACACTGTGTACCCAGGAACAAAACAAAAATAAAAATTTGTTACATAGTGTAATCACACGACAGTCCTGCATCACCACAGCGTTCACTTTGGAAATGATCCAGTCGTTTCAGCGTGTTGAAGCCGATCAGAGCGCGGCGCGCTCTCCACCGTTGTGCGGACGTCTTTAAACTGGTTCTACCGCTCCTTAATCTGTGTGAAGCCCAGAGGATCATCACTGAAAGCCATCTGAATAATCTGAATGGTTTCCACCTGGCTGTCACCCAGTTTGTGGCAAAATTTGATGCAGTCCCGCTGCTCCAGTCGTTGTGCCATTTTCCTTGCAAAGAAAAAATGATGAGAGACTCCACCCATCCTCACACAAAGGCTGCTTACAAACAAATGACGCAACTGACAGGCGTGAAAAAAAATCACGCATGCGCACGAAGGTTCAAGGTTTGCTCATGCAAGCACACGTGATTCAAATCCATCAGGTTTTTGAAAAAAATAAAAAGGTCCGATACTTTTCTAACAGACCTCGTATGGATCCATACCAGATCCCGTGATGATCCAAAACAAAAGCAAGAGCCACCAAAACTTAGATTGAAGTCTAAGCCCAGCCCCCCACCCCCAACCAACAACTTTGGCTCGTTCCAGTTTATGGTTCCAGAAAAATAAGTGCGTTATTCCCTTCGACTTCTCTCTTGTTTTCACTCGGGGTCACCACAGCTGATCTGAGGTGGATCTGCATCTTGATTTGATACAAGTTTTATACTGGATGAGCAGGGGTGGCCTTGAACCGTGGACTTTCCGCATGGGAAACAATTGCATTTAATGGCTTGGCCACCACCCCTAATGCATATTAAATGATACAATACCTCAAGAAGACGAGTTATAGTAACATGAAAAAACCAACCTCTGACAAAACAGGTTTACATGTGTTTGGTGGACTTGGAAACGCATACGACGAGGAGCTCCAAGGTGTCCTACTGAGGATTTACATGGACAGTATTTCAAAGTGCAGTCAGGGAACGGAGGGTGTCCACTTTGGTGACCTCAGAATTACATCTATGCTTTTTGAGGATGTTTATATGTTTTATTTTTGTAAACTGAACAAAACTGCATCTGGTTTGTTAGCTATTTGAAAGTATTACATTTATTTGTGAACTTTAAAATCAGTTTGGGGTTGTAATATTGACCATCAAATAATATAAATATTGGTTAGGACGAGCGGACCCTAGGACCAGCGGACCCTAGGACTAGCAGACTCTAGGACCAGTGGACCCTAGGACCAGCAGACCCTACAACTAGCGGACCCTAGGACTAGCGGAGTCTAAGACCAGCAGACCCTAGGACCAGTGGACCCTAGGACCAGTAGACCGTAGGACTAGTGGATCCTAGGACTAGTGAACCCTTCCTATCATAAACAGTTGTTCCTGCATTGATTGTGTGGTGAAATGATGAATCACGGATAAGCCAAAGTTTCATTTAGTTGAACTTTCAGTGTGAGTCAGTTTTTCTGATCTCTTCACATTGTTAGAGGTTCAACTCCTGCTTCCCTGCACACAGCAGAAGAACTGCAGCTTCACCTTTTATCACTGATAAGCAGCCTCATGCTCACGTTCCTCTGCAAAACTCTGCATGCTGGTTGCAAGAATGTGAGCGCTGAACACAACGTCACCGCCGAGCCTGGTTTTTATGAACAGTTTATATATAGGAAATGGTTTGTGCAGGTCTTTGTGTCGTGCATAAATCCGGTATATCTCAGGCCTTAGGACTCGTTTCCATTGAGGTCACCGCTTCACTCTTTAATGTGGTGTCGACTGTTCTCGGTCGTCCTCGTCTTTTCCCCGTCTCCTCTCTGAATACTAAACACATTACGTAACTCTACATTGCTAAACTGCAGAGGATCATCCACAGCGTGTTCACATCTCTGCAGGGGAGTGACAACTGGAGCACCGCAGGGGCGAAACTGAGATTCATATCAGTCGTGCCTATTATTCCGGAGTAACGCCTGTATCGCAAACACAGACACAGACACAAGTTTGGCAGCGGGAAAGAAGCGGATATTCTACTGCAGTAGACCTCCTATCGAAACCAATTTTTCGTTTTTTCCTCCCCCATTTCGTCCCAGCAGACATTGTCTCTGATGCAGCTGTGGATGTCTCTGTCAACACCGCAGGAGGGGCGGCGAGTGGCAAACTATTTCTATAATAGAAATGTCTGTCACGCTCCGTGTTCTCATATCTCTTATGGAAATGTCCATCAAGCAAAGTCTGGATGTCGGCTCAACCCCTAAACACCACCACCCACCAACCCCTGCACCCCCCCCCCCCCCATGCCCGCTCCCCGCATCCAAAACCTCTGAGGCGGAGGAGAGCCTGTGAAGACTTTGGCTTTCATTCGCCATCAGGGACGTGTGATATTGTGCAATGCTGAAGCCTTATTTCTGTAAAAGTCAATCACTGTGATGGGAGGTGGGGAGGGGCTGTAAAATGGACGAGAGATGAGTGAGCATGAGAATCAAAACAAATTATGTTCTTACAGACATCTATGAATCACACGGACGACGGACGGCACACACTCTCTCTCTCTCTCTCTCTCTCTCTCTCTGTGTATGTGCCTCAGAGCGAGCTGGATTCTGATCTCTATCTGGGCCTGGCTTTCTTTCTCTCTTTCTCCTGCACGCCTTTCTGCTTCGTAATCTAATCTAATCCAAATGACTCACTTTCATCAACTGCACAAATCTCGTGTCATTTCTGGCCTGTTAAAAACAAAATGTGCATGTTTGCACGTACACACAGAGGGTATTTTTTTTTTAAACCGGTGTCACCGACCGAACAGTCCCCCCTAAAAATCGGTCCGCCCTGCCTTCACTGCGCATGCGTCCTTTCTGTGCATCAGCCGCGGTTCACGTATTATCACCTCGTTTCTGCTTCAAACTGCACTCCAGTCATCATCTGTCTCAGTGACAGATAGCTGAAGCTTTTGTACAACAATCATTTCACATAAATTCAGCATTATTTCATCATAAAGGACAGAAGAAGCGATCAGAGCATCACAGCAGCTGCTGCGTTCACTGCGGTACAACTCACCGATTATCGCCTCGTTTCTGCTTCAAACTGACTTTAGAATGATTTAAAAGGTTTACGTTGTCATCTGATAGTTAATAATCACATTATTCCCTTTGATCACTTTGGGTGAAGAGAGTCCATCTCAGACGAGCTGCTGTGGTCCCAAATGATGCTGTGCGCAGTGAAGGCAGGGCGGACCAGTTTTTAGGGGGGACCGTTTGGTCTGCAACACCGGATCACACTGTGTTACCACGATTTGATGTGAAGTAAAGTGGAATTCACTTTTGTATTAAATCAAATCAAATCAATTTTATTTATATAGCGCCAAATCACAACAAACAGTTGCCCCAAGGCGCTTTATATTGTAAGGCAAGGCCATACAATAATTACGGAAAAACCCCAACGGTCAAAACGACCCCCTGTGAGCAAGCACTTGGCAACAGTGGGAAGGAAAAACTCCCTTTTAACAGGAAGAAACCTCCAGCAGAACCAGGCTCAGGGAGGGGCAGTCTTCTGCTGGGACTGGTTGGGGCTGAGGGAGAGAACCAAGAAAAAGACATGCTGTGGAGGGGAGCAGAGATCAATCACTAATGATTAAATGCAGAGTGGTGCATACAGAGCAAAAAGAGAAAGAAACACTTAGTGCATCATGGGAACCCCCAGCAGTCTAAGTCTATAGCAGCATAACTAAGGGATGGTTCAGGGTCACCTGATCCAGCTCTAACTATAAGCTTTAGCAAAAAGGAAATTTTTAAGCCTAATCTTAAAAGTAGAGAGGGTGTCTGTCTCCCTGATCTGAATTGGGAGCTGGTTCCACAGGAGAGGAGCCTGAAAGCTGAAGGCTCTGCCTCCATTCTACACTTACAAACCCTAGGAACTACAAGTAAGCCTGCAGTCTGAGAGCGAAGCGCTCTATTGGGGTGATATGGTACTATGAGGTCCCTAAGATAAGATGGGACCTGATTATTCAAAACCTTATAAGTAAGAAGAAGAATTTAAAATGCTATTCTAGAATTAACAGGAAGCCAATGAAGAGAGGCCAATATGGGTGAGATATGCTCTCTCCTTCTAGTCCCTGTCAGTACTCTAGCTGCAGCATTTTGAATTAACTGAAG
Organism: Thalassophryne amazonica; assembly: GCF_902500255.1. Taxonomy (NCBI): domain Eukaryota; kingdom Metazoa; phylum Chordata; class Actinopteri; order Batrachoidiformes; family Batrachoididae; genus Thalassophryne; species Thalassophryne amazonica. Next base: position 12,290,704 of record NC_047117.1, read on the forward strand.
GCTTTTCAGGGAACTTTTAGGACAACCTGATAATGAATTACAGTAATCCAGCCTAGAGGAAATAAATGCATGAATTAGTTTTTCAGCATCACTCTGAGACAAGACCTTTCTAATTTTAGAAATATTGCGCAATGCAAAAAAGCAGTCCTACATATTTGTTTAATATGCGCATTGAATGACATATCCTGATCAAAAATGACTCCAAGATTTCTCACAGTATTACTAGAGGTCAGGGTAATGCCATCCAGAGTAAGGATCTGGTTAGACACCATGTTTCTAAGATTTGTGGGGCCAAGTACAATAACTTCAGTTAAGTTATTAAGTCTTCATTAAACCAGAGCGCACCTGCTGAGATCTGAAATGTGCCGTGGAGACGTTGGCGTGGAGACGGATTGGCGTGGAGATTCTCCACGCAGATGGACAGAGACGCCCACCGTCCCCAAAACAACTGATTGAGAACAATGACAACCTCTGGGGGTTCCTCTTGCTCATCTCCAATGAAGGCTTTAAACTCAGCCAGAGGAGAACTAGTTCCAGAAATTTTCAAGTTTTAAGCAGAGAAATTTACACAATGAACTCATCAGAGCATCTCCCAGCGCGTCGCACTCTCTGAGCTTCAGGCAACAAAAGGCAGAACGTGTAGCCTGCTACACCGCTTATTCCCCTCTTACATAAATGCCTAAATAATCTGGGAGAGATCCTGAAATATCTTTATAAATCAACACACGGCGATGACAGACGACGAGCGTGACAGCAGCATTTGCAAAGAAGCCCGAGAATACGCTCCAAATTAAAAACCAGCATTCAGCAGTAATGAATGCATAAACTTCATCCTCCAATTCCAAACTGTCGGGGTTGGGAGGGTTTTTTTAGAAATGTCTTTTGCTAAAGTTACCAATTAGCTGCTAAAATGTGATCCATAACTGCAAGTGTTAAAACGAAAGATGTGATCTCATTATCTCAGCACTGAATGCAATAAAAAAAAGAGACAAATAAGGCATATATTTTCCTGCAGTGTGGTGAAGTGTCAAATTTGTAGAGACCTCTCATATGAGATAGAGAGACGCCTGCAGATCAGACACAGAGGGATCACTCAGTCATTTAATGGGTTATTAGTGCAGCAGATAACTGAAACAATCATGCAAATGGTGATAAAGCATCAAATTCGGCAGAAATACTCATTAGACACGCCTCTTTTGAAAAAACTGACTGGCCACTTGACTTTTCAATCGGTGGTCAGGTAGGGGTCAATTGAAGAATTACACAGAGGTCAAAATTAAAAGATGCTCCAATCATATTGAAAAATATTACACATTATTTGCCTGATCATAAAGATTCCAAAAAGGTATAGTTTGGTTATTGGTTGAGCTAATAGTATTAATAAATGGAATAGTTTGACAGTGTTGAATGCTTGGTCTCCAAAGTAAAGGTCAAACAAGGTCTACATCTATTGGATTCTATGACATGTGACATATGTTACCCCATAACGTGATAAGTAAGGATGATACATTGTCCAAACTATCCCTTTTAAAACCGTGTTAACTAGTAATTTGCATCACTTTTTACCAAAATTGGAGGCAACTTAACTTTTGACCCCTGTACAAACCGACACTGACCTTTGTCACCATTCTTGCTGTTTTTATCCCATAACTCCCTAGAAGTCAGTTACAGACCGTCCGAACCATACCTTTTTGGAATCTTTATGATCAGGCAAATAATGTGGCATAGGTTTCAATATAGATTGGAGCATCGTTAATTTTGACTCCTCTGTAATTGTTCAATTGACCTCTACCTGAACGCTAACTGAAAATTCAAGTGGCCAGTCGGTTTTTTCAAAGAGGAGTGTCTGAGAACTATTTCTGCCAAATTTGATGCTTTTATCACCATTTGCAGGATTCTAGCTCTAAATATTCCTCTTATCTGCTGCACCATATAGCTGTGTATATTTGAAAATATACAAATTGATACCTGTTTTTAGTTAAGTTTTGTTCAAGTTATTGTTTTGTTGTATGTTTCAGGACGTTTGATGTCACCAGACATCTTATTGGAAATTTTGTAGAACTGTTTGAAGTCCCAAAGTATCTGAAATTGTTTATATATAGTATATATATATATATATATATATATATATATATATAATATATATGAATGCTCTGATAGAATATTTGCTTTAATTAATGGTGAAAACCATATAAGGAATGCCTTCTTTATGATACTATAAATGGTATTGACAACATAATTTATATATTTCTATTGCAGGTTGTTTCTAGTGAATAACTTGAAAAATGATGTAATGACCGTTATATTTTTACTTTTTTACACATATCTATAAATTTTGTGTTATTATTTTCCAAATATTGAATTGAACTGAAATATAGAATTGAGCTGTAACAATGGCTGATTCCCTGAGGTCAAAGGTCAAAACAGGTGTTTCCAGGCATTATCAAGAATTATGCTCAAGTGGATCAAATAGAAACTTTGGTCGCCGATTCATTTATTTTTTATATTTGCAAACTGTTGCCTCAGCAGTTCATGAGATGAGTTTTTGCTGTTTCCATGGCAGTGCCTTAGATTCTTCAGTTTTGCATATGAAGCTGCAGCTTAACAAAACACAGCACATGCATCTTGCAAATAATCTGACAGCAAAATTAAGACCATATGACCAGTGAACCCCTGAATATTGTGCACAATGTATATTTATTTACATTACGTACATCAGGTTGGTAGGTATGTATACTCAACAAAATATAAACGCAACACTTTTGGTTTTGCTCCCATTTTGTATGAGATGAACTCAAAGATCTAAAACTTTTTCCACATACACAATATCACCATTTCCCTCAAATATTGTTCACAAACCAGTCTAAAATCTGTGATAGTGAGCACTTCTCCTTTGCTGAGATAATCCATCCCACCTCCAGGTGTGCCATATCAAGATGCTGATTAACACCATGATTATTGCACAGGTGTGCCTTAGACTGCCCACAATAAAAGGCCACTCTGAAAGGTGCAGTTTATCACACAGCACAATGCCACAGATGTCGCAAGATTTGAGGGAGCGTGCAATTGGCATGCTGACAGCAGGAATGTCAACCAGAGCTATTGCTCGTGTATTGAATGTTCATTTCTCTACCATAAGCCTCTCCAAAGGCGTTTCAGAGAATTTGGCAGTACATCCAACCAGCCTCACAACCGCAGACCACGTGTAACCTCACCAGCCCAGGACCTCCACATACAGCATGTTCACCTCCAAGATCGTCTGAGACCAGCCACTCGGACAGCTGCTGGAACAATCGGTTTGCATAACCAAAGAATTTCTGCACAAACTGTCAGAAACCGTCTCAGGGAAGCTCATCTGCATGCTCGTCGTCCTCATCGGGGTCTCGACCTGACTCCAGTTCGTCGTCGTAACCGACTTGAGTGGGCAAATGCTCACATTCGCTGTGTTTGGCACGTTGGAGAGGCGTTCTCTTCACGGATGATGCGAAGGAGATGTGTTGCACTGCATGAGGCAAATGGTGGGTCACCACCAGTTACTGACTGGTATCCCCCCCCAATAAAACAAAACTGCACCTTCGAGTGGCCTTTATGTGGGCAGTCTAATGCACACCTGTGCACTAATCATGGTGTCTAATCAGCATCTTGATATGGCCACACCTGTGAGGTGGATGGATTATCTCAGCAAAGGAGAATCACTATCACAGATTTAGACTGGTTTGTGAACAATATTTGAGGGAAATTGGTGATATTGTGTTATGTGGAAAAAGTTTTAGATCTTTGAGTTCATCTCATACAAAATGGGAGCAAAACCAAAGTGTGTGCGTTTATATATTTTGTTGAGTATAGTTCTTGGTGTCAATAAATGAATTCTATTGAGACTGTGTTCTGTAAAACCTCAAGCACCATATTTATTTGGAAAGAAATGAAGACCTTAATTGCAATGTTAAATTGTCCCTTTCTTTCTGCATTAATATAAAATAATGGCAAAACAAACCAACCAAACCAAAAGCTTCCATGTGCTGACAGCATTAAGCTCCTACTAGCTTTCTTAAAAAGCTCCAATGGAAATGACGGGGGAGTGTCTATAGCTCTTTCACCAATATCTTTATTATTGATGAATGATTTTACAGCGACGTTTAGCAGATCATTGCACATACAGTAATCACTCAGATGTTATGTCATCAGTAATTTAATCAGTGTCTCAATGCTGTAGATCCAATTGAATTGAAACGTCGTACTGTACATGCACAAAACTGATCTATTTGATCAGCATTTTTTACGTGATGCTTAAGCTCATCATACAGGCCTATATGTTGTTGCTTCACCTGCATGTATGCTCATCAGGTGGCTTGGCATCTTTTTATAAAACATGGCACATTTATTGTAACAATGGTGTGATGTGGCATTATTAAAAACTTGAACCAGTTTCTCAATTAATTCTGAGTAGAGTATGAAGCTGTTGTAACCAGTGATCTAATTATGGTTGGATGCTTTTGTTTGATTCGTTGGTAGCAGAATAGTTTTGTCTGTATTTAATATACACATTGTGCACTTAAGCATGAAACTGATTTGCTCATCCACTTAAAAACAGATAATCAAGTTCAGACACCACGCTGATACAATCAGTGATCTAATAATAGGTTTGATGCTTTTTCCATTAGGTAACAGCAGAATCATTTATGTGGTTATGGATATGCATACTGCCCACTATAAAATAGAAAAGTACATTCAGAGGAGGTTGCATTCACAATCTTCAGTCTGCAGAGTTCTGTGGTAACCTGATTACATTTATTCCTCTGTACGTAACTAATAGTTTTTTTTTTTTTAAAATCCTGATATTCTGATCCCATTTTCATGCACTCTGCTATCTAACAGTGAACAGAAAAGGGAGACATTCATTTGCAGTACAAAATACAGTACAAAATTGTGCTCATGTGCACACATCCTGACTCATTCGTCCTTGTTCCCCTTCATCATCTGTCTGTCTTTGGCTCCTCTCAGCTTTACTGGGTGATGCTGTTTTCCGCGCAGGTTTGGATTAGTAATGGAAATGCTGCAGGAAGTGTTTCGGACTCAACCACGCTTGGGGACAGGAAACTGTGCCATGTGTTTTGTGTCGCTATTAATGAACGCTCCTGTTATTAATGTGCTCACATTTCTGCCTTGTTCACAGCCTGCCACGAGTAACCCAACGCCTGAGTGCTGTTCATCAGTCACACGGTTAAAGCAGGTGGTGCAGCGGGAATGAGGTTTGAGTGTGCAGTCACTGATCGCAATGTGAAGACGCCAACTGCCACAGAGCCAGTCCTGACTTGTTTAAACCATTTAGTTTCAAGGGTCACTGGTTGACTTTTTTTAATAATGATGATCTTAATGCTACAGTGTGTAGTATTTAAGTGCCATCTAGTGGGGAAGTTGAAGATTGTATTATGCTGTCGCCAGCCACAATTAGTTCCCTTGACGTTTTGTTTTATTTGGTGATGGGATTTGTTCTTTGTCATCTTTTTGTGATAATTAATATGTATGATCAACAAAAGTGAGGGTTATCAAGCTGTTAGCGGTGTCCAGGGAACCAACCACTGATTAGGTTTCTTTGTTTGTTTGTTTTTTAAAGTTTTCTGCCTGCGCTGCAAAATGTGAAAGTAAAATCAAATCTGAGAGCATGCACTCATGCTCCACTCTTCTGCATCCACAACACCACAGAACCACCCCCAGGTCCTGGATCGCAACACCCAGGCAGACAGCTGGTCCATTTTCACATCTGTAAAATATCCATCTGTCGCCCCCAGCCAAGTGAAACGTGGATGTCCCCTTGGCCTTCTCCAGCCACTGGAGTCCACAAAGCTCAGGTCACCCTGTGGGCTGGATCGCGCACAGAGAGAAACGGTCCACAAGAAGCTACTGATCCCAAGAAGCTACAGGACATCATGGCCAGCCGATACACAGATACTGTGAGAGCTGAAAACTGGCGTTCCTCAGGGGCATCTTCTGACTCCAACACTGTTCTTTGCTTGCATGGACTGGGTGTTGGGTAGGGTGTAGAAACCAGTGACTTGGGTGCTTTTGTTGGCACGGAAAGGTTTACTGACCTGGACTTTGCAGATAATGCTGTGATTTTTGTGCTGTCAATGGATGCTCTGATTGCAGCACGTGAGAAGCTGAATGAGGAATCAGAGTGTATGGGTTTGAGATTTGTCCTGGATCAAGACTAAGATTCAAGCTTTAACATCTTCCTGGACTCGGCCATTAGAATTATATTTGTATGTGGTGAAGAAGTTGACCTTTTAGAGACATTTACTATTTTGGCAGTGACGTGTATAGCTTTCGCTCCTCAGCCCTTTGAGATTGAGAGGCACCTGGGAAGAACTTATGGAGTTATGTGGTCACTGAATAGACGTGTTTGCGATGCCGATATTTTTGCAGGCGAAGGAAGGTCCAAGTCTTAAGGGTCCTGATCTGCTTGTCTTGCTGATTGTGAGACTTGGACGCCTAACCTAACCTACGGCAATAAGACTGGATGTATCTTTGGAGGAACCACTGGTACAAACAAGTGGTTACTGAGAGAGACTAAGATGAGGAATATCATTTGCAAAATGTGAAATGCAGAGGCATTATTGTGTCCCTTTGGGTTACCGTATCAACATGGTGGTGCAATATGGCAGCCTTCATGAGATATGCAGACATGAGGGCTCATCTTACGATGAGGAAATCACATCAAATTCATTGTTGCAATGAATTGATGGAACTCACAAAACAGATGATTAGTAACACTGTATTCCATTTAGCTATGATGGTCTAGACTACAGGTGTCAACTTGATCCAGAAAAGGGCCAAGGAGGGTGCATGGTTTTCTTTGTAACCACCACCTGTGCCAGGTGATTCACTGATTAACATCAATTTGAGCAGATGGAATCAGTTAATCAGCGAAATCACTGGAACCATAGGTGTCAAACTGATTCCAGAAAGGGCCAAGATAGGGTGCCAGTTTTCTTTGTAACCCACAAACCTCCACCAGGTGATTTCACTGATGAACTCATCCCATCAGTTCAAAGTGATGTTAATCAGTGAAATCACCTGGTGGAGTTGGTGGTTACAAAGAAAACCTTCACCCTTTTTACCCTTTCTGGAATCACTTTAACACCGATGGTAGAGTAGTTAAGCAGTGGGCTTGAAGCCAGAGGATTCTTGGTTAAAAAAAAAAATCGCTCTAAGGACCCTTACCCTTGGGCAAAGGTCCTCAATCCCCAAGTTGCTCCCATAGTGTGTAGTGAGCACCGTGCATGGCAGCACCCTGGCATCGGTGTGTGTGTGTGAATGGGTGCATGTGAGGCATTACTGTAAAGTGCTTTGAGCTTCTGTTTCAGATGGAAAAGTGCTATATAAATGCAGTCCATTTACCAGTCTAGAAATACCCCTAAATCCGACTATGGTAGCTTTTGGTTGCTAATGGGTGTGGAAATGTTTGTTAGGTGGCGGTTATGTTGTTGTGAGCTGATGTCTGGAACCACGAACGTACAGGTCGGACTGATTTTAGGGTCCACCCAGGGTGACTCTGAGGTCAGAGTCTGGGGTGGTTGTTGTCAAGTTGGATTTGTGATCCCTGTGTCTGATCCAGAATGTGTCTGACTGTGATCCCATTCGGCAAAGTCATGATTCACTCAAACGTGTTTGTTTTTGCCGGCCAAATGTTCGCTGATACCTGCACGGGTCAAAGACTCGGACCGCTGTGTTATAATACTGAATAACAAATGAAAAGCGTGAGCTGGAAATAAGACAGAGAGCATCAGAAAGTTAAGTCAACTCATGCAGCTGTAGGCTAAACTTTATGAATAATAAAAGATTTCAGCTCGTGTTGCAGGGAATAAAGCCCACGTGCACAACTCCTCGCTTCTGTACATCCACAGCTAACGCCGTTCTGCGTTTCTGGCAGCTTCAACCTTCTTTCAGGCAAAATGATGCATAAACAATGATGGAAGCGAACATAAAGGGGTCATATTGTGCAAAACCTTTTTTATTACCTTTTGCAGTTGCATGCGGTTTTGATTTCATTTTAAACAGTTCCTAAATCATTTTATCACTGTGCTCGTAAAACATTCCCCTGCTATAAGAATTTTAGGCTTGAAATGGCTCATTTTATGCCTCTGATATTAAATAAATGAAGGCAGGTGAGGACTCCTGCACCAGGTGTCTTTAAACATAGTAAAGTTTGTTGTCAAAAATACCCCACAGACACTGATGTAATGTGTCCCGAGGTGCAGAAGTAAAAGTACAGTGAAGTACTACCACGCCAAAAGTAAAAGTGCAGTTAAAAAGTAAAATGAAAATTCCTACTTGTGAAAACCTGCTTAAGCAAAAAATCTATACGTAGTAGTACATAGCTAAATACGCTTTTCCAAACAATATTTGATCTCCATTTGCAGTGAGTTGTATTTGGTGGAACGGCACTTTTCTGGGACCTCCCTGCTCTTCCATGTGCATACAAGCCAAAGCTATTGAAGGTGAACCACTTAGCTACCAGCTGGCAAGTGTTGATGGTTGGAGATGGTGGCCTGGGCATGACGCCATGCTGGCGATAAGCCAGACATTTGCCAATAAAGAGTTAGCCTTAACCATTGGCCAGTGCCAAGGTCAGCCAGACCCCACGGCAGCTAGGCTTCAGTTGGGCAACAATGTTCGTTGTGGTCCCGAAAAATTTTCAACGTGCTTAAACTTTTCAATATTCACAGTAAAATGCCAGCAAGAGTTGAGCTCCGCTACCACTACGTCACTTCCGCTAGTACACTGTTGCTGCTCCGGTACCCTCTGCTGGTCTCCACTGGCAAACATCTGAGGCTTAACGGGATGCACCACCTTCTCTGGATATCTTGGGCATGAAGAAATGCTGAGAAATATGTAGAATGTGTTGCGATGATGCACCAGTAGCAGGTAATGCAATCACAGGGTTATATCGAGTTTATATGGGCTACATCACATGATGTCTCAAACGTTGAATCAATGATGAGCTCCACCAAGCTATGCTACTGTTCCAAGGAGTGTGCTACAAATGTGCACACCCACCGATGGAAGTTAAGCTATGTCCTGTGTGAATCAGTGGACCATCACCAAAGGTCACTCTCTCCAGTACAACGGTACCCTCTGCTGGTCTGCGTCAACCTGTGTTGGGGACGGGAAACTTGGACCTCTGGAGTGCACCTTCGCCGGGGGTTCACAGATCTTGTTGTCATTCTGCTACGTTGGCCAGCGCCGGCCACTTCACGCCATCGTGTGTGAGCTTTGTGTATGTTGACTGTACAAACATGTCAGTGACGTAAAACATTTATGGGCACCCATCAGGATACACGCGCACTGTGGCAGCACTTGGCAGAATGATGCACTGCATTAACGCACTTTGTGCTTGTGTCAGAATAATTATAACAGTAATAAATGTTATGTTATTGGCTGAACTTTGTTAATGACTTAAAATATCAGAAACCATCACATGCGACATCTGCTCTGAATTTGAACATGTGCATTTGTAATTTGATTTTCTTTCTAATTGTAATTTGGGACGAACTGTTGGGAGTTGGAGCGCACCGTGTGCTTCAACTACAATGCATATACAACTAGAAGCACTCAGAGAGTGCAAACCTCCGCCAAGGCCATGGGGTCACTGATGCCATAACATCTACACGCCGTGGAATCATTGAACCTAAAAAAGTCTAACAGTGATGTTTGCTCAGTAGTAAAAAAAGTTTCATCTGCTGTGACTGGATAGCATGTATCCTTAGCACTTGGCATCACAGTTTATTGCAACTTGCACCTTTCCCAGAAGCTACTGTCATCTGAGCACTGATATTGATATTGCATGTGCTTATAGACAAAAACAGATAAGAGACAAATTCAATTTATTATTCAACTAAACTGCAAATATATGAATTTTTTAACATTATGAAACACTTCTCTAAACAAGGCCATAGGGTCACTGACCTTAAAGAGATTCCCTCCTTGGCACAGTGATCTATTCAACAATTCAGTGTTACAACCAAACCTATGATACATACACTTTTCTTTCCTTTATATTTGACATCCTTGACCATGAAAACATACCACTAGAACTTGGAATCACTTTTATGTCTTTATTAGTTCAAAGGTTATTGTATAAAAACGATTTTTCGGTAATGGCGGTTTTCGTCTGGATCTAGCTCCATAACATTTGAAGCTACATCAAATCTGATGACACCTTACTGAATCAGTACAGATTCAGCTACAATTTGGTGTTAGTTGTGCATCTCTAGCTTCATTTGTCACCTCACACTGACACATTTTCTATTTTCCCTATAATTTTGCATATTCTGGATCACCAGATCCGGAATCCGGATCCAATCATCACCAAACTTTGTTGTTTGATAGAACATTTGACTATGTTACACCCTAATTTTTTCAAGCCTTTCTGCCTTGTTTTTGTGGAGTTAGAAACTAGAATGTCAAAATTCCCCCTATCCCGCAATGGTGAAGAATCCTTTAAAAAATTCCTGGATCTGGATCGTGATCCGGATCCGGATCACCACTAAATTTATAAGGTTATCTGTAATAAAGATAAAAAATTTTTTTAGCAGTTTTTCAGTTTAGCGTCATAAAAGATAACTTTTCAGTTATTGAATTAATGGTTATCGAAACTAACTTTTGGTTAGCTGTGCTCACCACTGACAACATCTGGACTTTGAAGTCTGTTTCCTGTCCAATTCTTTTTGCGATCACTCACCACATACATAAAAGACCTAACAGATCCTGTCTCCTGGATCAACCACTCCAGCCAGTGGTTGTGTAGAACAACAGACCACCTGCAGAGATATTATAGAAGTTTTACTTGTTGTTTGAGATCATCATTAAAAATGAAGTGGATATAATCTAAGCTTCAATTTTCCAGATGAATATGTTTATGTATATTTTCACATCACCATCCAAACTCGACGGAAAAGTCAACATTAAAAATAGAAGGATGGATGGATGCAGCAGAAACAGAGATCATATCATTAACAGACAGAAAAGCACGAAAAGTGTAGCCTGGTTAGTCGTTATTTGCATCACTTTTCTCGGTTGCTTTTTCGTCCAATCACAGCGGAGCTGGCGCGTTGCTGTCAGAACAGCAGAACCTCCATTAGCTCACACAGGACACGCTCATCAATGTCTGTCACTCGCTCGTACAAACACTGCCGATACACGATCACCAGCAGGTGAAACACAAAACCACCTTTTTGTTTGCATGTTTGTTTGTTTGTGCGGGTTGATGTGGTGTTTCACAACATGTTACAGTCGGATGGACGCATCGAGACATGAAGGAAACGAGCAGCCGGAGGTGTCAGAGTGATTCTTCTTCAGCCGCTGTGCGTGTGTTCTCGTGGGAGGGAGAGAGCGAATGAGTGAGGCTTCCCACTTTGAGTTATGGTTTATAGCTCAGGTCATTTGTCTGGTGAAGTTCTGACAGCAAACTTTGCAGAAGTTTTCAGACAGGCCATCACACGGTCCACCTACCAGAGCCCATAAGCTCCGCTTTCTATTACTAAGAAATCTGTCTGTGTGTGCAGCCCAGAGCTCCCACATTTTAGTGCACGTGCACAAGACAAAAATAACTGCTGCTCGAATTTACAGCTATGGCGGCCGCAGGTTCTTTTTTGTTTTTTAAAAGAATAGTGCATTTCATAACGTGCTTATTTTGGATCTGACATTACTCTTGCTTTCTCACTCTCTTGATCTCTCAGTCTTTCTCACACTTAGATTAGATTAGATAGAACTTTACTGATCCCTTTGGGAAGACTCCCTCAGGGAAACTGAGGTTCCAGCAGCAATGTATAGCAGCACGCAGGGTAAGAAGCACACATGGTATCAAAAGTAAAAGAGAAACACAGTTTGCAAATATAAATATAAATACAGTAGTGTTTAGAATAATAGTAGTGCTATGTGACTAAAAAGATTAATCCAGGTTTTGAGAATATGTCTTATTGTTACATGGGAAACAAGGTACCAGTAGATTCAGTAGATTCTCACAAATCCAACAAGACCAAGCATTCATGATATGTACACTCTTAAGCATATCATGAGATTAGACTATTATTCTGAACACTACTGTACCAGACATAGTGATCAATTCTGGTTTACTGGCTACTACTGTTCCTCTCATTCCCATCTCCTGTCTTCCTGTTAGTCCTCTTCCCCCTGAGTGAGGAGCCTGATGGTCTGAGGGACAAGGGTTTTTCAGTCTGTTGATCCTGCACTTGGGAAGGAGCAGTCTGTGGCTGAAGAGGCTGCTCTGGTTGCTGATGACGGTGTGCAGAGGGTGACTGGTGCCTTGCTCACTCCTCCTCACTCCTCTCTTCTTTTGATCGCTCATGTCCCCCTTCTCTTTCTCTCTCTCTCTCGATCTCTCTCGCTCATTTTCCTCCCTCTCACTCTCCATTTTTTCTCTCTCCCTTGTGCTGTCTTATTGCTTGCGCTCACTCTCTGTCTTGCTCTCACCCTCTCTCCCGCACTCTATTTCTCTTTTTTGCTGTCACTGGGTACCTTTGGATGTTCATAAATAAAATTTTTAGGACATTTTGTAAAACATTTCAGGATTCTCTGTATTAAAATTTCTCAAATTGTGCTCTGTAACTCTGGTGAATACAAATGAGAGGGGGTCGGTGGTCATTTTCAGTTTTATAATGAAGGATAAAATTACCCACCCACACAACACACACATAATATTATATATAATATATATATATATATATATATATATTATATATAATTATATATATATATATATATATACAGTAGTGTTTAGAATAATAGTAGTGCTATGTGACTAAAAAGATTAATCCAGGTTTTGAGTATATTTCTTATTGTTACATGGGAAACAACGTACCAGTAGATTCAGTAGATTTTCACAAATCCAACAAGACCAAGCATTCATGATATGCACACTCTTAAGGCTATGAAATTGGGCTATTAGTAAAAAAAGTAGAAAAGGGGTGTTCACAATAATAGTAGTGTGGCATTCAGTCAGTGAGTTGGTCAATTTTGTGGAACAAACAGGTGTGAATCAGGGGACCTATGTAAGGATGAAGCCAGCACCTGTTGAACATGCTTTTCTCTTTGAAAGCCTGAGGAAAATGGGATGTTCAAGACATTGTTCAGAAGAACAGCATAGTTTGATTAAAAAGTTGATTGGAGAGGGGAAAACTTATACGCAGGTGCAAAAAATTATAGGCTGTTCATTTACAATGATCTCCAATGTTTTAAAATGGACAAAAAAAAACAGAGACGCGTGGAAGAAAATGGAAAACAACCATCAAAATGGATAGAAGAATAACCAGAATGGCAAAGGCTCACCCATTGATCAGCTCCAGGATGATCAAGGACAGTCTGGAGTTACCTGTAAATGCTGTGACAGAAGACGCCTGTGTGAAGGCGAAGTCCCTCTGTTAAATAAAATGTGCAGAAGAGGTTACAATGAGCCAAAGAACACATCAGGTGGCCTAAAGAGAAATGGAGGAATATTTTGTGGACTGATGAGAGTAAAATTGTTCTTTTTGGGTCCAAGGGCTGCACACAGTTTGTGAGACGACCCCCAAACTCTAAATTCAAGCCACAGTTCACAGTGAAGACAGAGCATGGTGGTGCAAGCATGATATGGGCATGTTTCTCCTACTATGGTGTTGGGCCTATATCACATTCCAGGTATCATGGATCAGTTTGGATATGTCAAAATACTTGAAGAGGACATGCCCTTGAAATGGGTGTTTCAACAGACAATGACCTCAAGCACACTAGTAAACGAGCAAAATCTTGGTTCCAAACCAACAAAATTGTCTCGCAGATGTGAAGAAATCATGAAAAAATGTGGTTATACAACTAAATACTAGTTTAGTGATTCACAGGATTGGTAAAAAAGCAGTTTGAACATAATAGTTTTGAGTTTGTAGCGTCAACAGCAGATGCTACTATTATTGTGAACACCCTCTTTTCTACTTTTTTTTACTAATAGCCCAATCATAGCCTTAAGAGTGTGCATCATGAATGCTTGGTCTTGTTGGATTTGTGAGAATCTACTGGTACCTTGTTTCCCATGTAACAATAAGAAATATACTCAAAACCTGGATTAATCTTTTTTAGTCACATAGCACTACTATTATCTAAACACTGTATAAATATATATAGGGAGACAGATCCCTGTGGAAATTCAGAGATGTCTGTGTGTGGGTTTGTTTAACTTGGGAATGTCGTTGCACACCGACAAACACAGTGTCCTTGACAGATCCTCAGCCTGGTCTGATGGCTGGTAATCTCAGATGATCAGTGTCTGAGGACCTGCTGCAGCCTTCATCCTCCTTCACAGTCATTGGGTTACAAGCCATCACCTCTTATGCCTCACCCACCACAGAGGACTTCTTGTTTCACCAAAGCCTTGTTAACAATTTCGTGTTCAGGGTTTCTCTTGGGCCTTTATGGTTATATTCACAGGGTGCACAAGGTCCCCACCATGTGTTACCCCAACAGTCAGTCCCCTACTTGATCTGTTATGACATGATCTGTTTATATATATATGTGTGTGTGTGTGTGTGTGTGTGTGTGTGTGTGTGTATGTGTATAAATATAAATCAGTGTCAAAATAATTGGATGTGCAACTATGGGCACATCAGGTATAAATGGGTAAAGGAGTTCATACGTACATGATAAGGCAGGCATAATCCTATGAATTTCTGCACACATATGCAAAGTGTGTTTCACATTTAACATTCAGAAACATGTGTTTGTGTTTTGATTAAGGTTAGGGTGAAGTTAAGGGTTATAATAACAACAAGTGAAAGATGACCTGCCAATTGCCACTTTCACGTGGATGGCTGACCATCTCTGTGGAAAATGCCTGTCTGAATTCTGTGAGAATACAAAACACAATACATGTCAGAATGTTCACAGACGTGCTAATTTGCATGAGACTAATATAACCTGAGGTCATTTCTGTGGGTCATTTTACAGAATGTAGACGTCATCTAAATCATTATTGGTAAAGTCAGAAAACACTCAACCACATATTATTTCCATCCGCCCACTAAACTCTTATTAGTCCAACTTGTCAAGCAATTAGATGAGCTAATCAGGGAAATTACATGTTTTAGGTGCACAGGTAGACAATACATGGTTGGACTTTTGCTCGCTGAAGCTGGCCGGGGTTACCCACCTCTGCTGACACGGGAGTAAACAGTGTGTGGAAATGAGTAAAATGCTGCATTCTGACTAAACTCACTCTTGTAATAATTAGAGATTAGATTAGAGAATCTGATGACTGGGCAACCCAGGACCTTCTTATTTCATGTGCAGGTTTGCTCTCTGAAGAGGCCAGTCCAGCCTCCCCATGCTGAAAAGGACCTTCAGCACCGTCTCCTGAGATTGACGTGCTGCTGCTGCTGTTGACCAGATGTTTACTCCATAAACACAATAAAACCTCAGAGAGCCCAGTTTGGAACCTTTATCCTCCACATGGGCCTGAAGGAGGACTACAGCCCATCTTCCTTCACACACCTCCCAGACGATGGGACGCTGTTTTAATGTCTCTCGCACTGGTCTCAGGGGGGGAAACAGTCAGAAATCCTGCAGCAGGTGCTGGACGGACACATAACGGCACATTTGTGCTGGGACTGTTTGTGTGTTTATGTTGCGTTGTCTTTGGGAAATGAGCAACATGAATGTTACTGTGTGAATTTCGGACTTCATTAGTTTTGCATGTGTACAATGTGAGACCCTGACAAATCCTTTTATAGCGCCGTGTGCATGTGTTTGTTTGTCTGGGATTACACATAGCTTTCAGACGTGTTTATCTTCAACATGACTGTGTCCGAGAGTGTGTATCTGTTTGTGTACTTTGGAGTGTGAAATCCCATTAAGCGTGTTAAAACCTTCTTTGGCCTGCTGCCTGCCCAGAGAGAGACAGAGACAGAGATGCACACACAGTTCTCACACCTGTGTGGGTGTTTGTTTTCCCGATGTGTGCATGTGCATCACCTCCTGCAGAAGTGCGACGCCGGTGATGGTGGGAATCTTTGGATACAGATTTCACACGCTAACACGGTTGTTTGCATCAAACTGAAAACACTTCAGGACATCCTACTGGACACACTTTAATTTATTTGACAGCCCCCACCCCAATGACTTTTTGTGTATTTTGTCAAAGACAACACATTCAACTCCATAGGTCTCTGTAGAGCCATAGATGGGCATCGCTGCGGTGCAGCGGTTACATCTGTTTGATTAATATACGAGGTCTGTTAGAAAAGTATCCGACCTTTTTATTTTTTCAAAAAACCTGATGGATTTGAATCACGTGTGCTTGCATGAGCCAACCTTGAACCTTGAATGTGTGATTTTTTTCACGACTGTCGGTTGTGTCATTTGCTTGTAAGCAGCCTTTGTGAGGATGGGTGGAGTCTCTCGTCGTTTTTTTTGCAAGAAAAATGGCGGAACGACTGGAGCAGCGCGACTGCATCAAATTTTGCCACAAACTGGGCGACAGCCAGGTGGAAACCATTTGGATTATTCAGATGGCTTTTGGTGACGATCATCTGGGCATCACACAGATTAAGGAGCGGTACAACCGGTTTAAAGACGTCCGCACAACGGTGGAGGGTTGCCGCGCTCCAATCGGCATCAACACGCTGAAATGACTGGATCATTTCCAAAGTGAACGCTGTGGTGATGTGGGACCGTTGTGTGATTATCTGAGAAATTGCGGAAGAGGTGGACATCAGCACTTTTTCGGCCATTCCACTGTGAAAGAAGATTTTGCCATGAAAGAGTGGTGGTGAAATTCATCGGCACGAAGCTGATGGCCAGCAACAGCGCCTCCTTGTTGAAGTCTCACAGGACATGTTGTAACATGCCCAGCTCATCAACCATTCGGAAGATTCAGATGGCTTTCGGTGGCTTTTCAGTCGTGTGACTATCCGAGAAATTGTGGACAAGCTGGACATGTCAGAGCATGTGACAACATGTCCTGTGAGACATCACGGAGGCGCTGTTGCTGCGCCATCAGCTTCGTGCCGATGAATTTCGCTGCAACTCCTTTCATGGCAAAATCTTCTTTCACAGTGGAATGTGCCGAAAAAGTGCTGATGTCCACTTCTTCTGCAATTTCTCGGATAACACTATGTAACACAATTTTTGTTCTTGGCTTCTAATGTTACATTTCAACTGCTTATGTCTAAAGTCTATGGAAAAATGACTACATTCAGCACAAACTTTGATTTTATTTTTTTTTAACGTTCGAGAAAGTGCTAAAAGTTCTTGAATTTCTAGATAATTCTGGAAACTTCTAGAAAATTCTGGACAGTTCTAGCAGTTAAAGAATATTCTAGAAGACTACTCAGTAGTAGTGAAGGCGAATCGAGAATATTCTTGAAAACAGACAAATTTCAAATAATCATTGTCCTGATCACAGAAGCAAAGTTTCTGTGGAATAACAGCTATTTTCTATTTATTTAGGTATAACAGGTTAGGAAAACACACTGTGTACCCAGGAACAAAACAAAAATAAAAATTTGTTACATAGTGTAATCACACGACAGTCCTGCATCACCACAGCGTTCACTTTGGAAATGATCCAGTCGTTTCAGCGTGTTGAGCCGATCAGAGCGCGGCGCGCTCATCCACCGTTGTGCGGACGTCTTTAAACTGGTTCTACTACCGCTCCTTAATCTGTGTGAAGCCCAGAGGATCATCACTGAAAAGCCATCTGAATAATCTGAATGGTTTCCACCTGGCTGTCACCCAGTTTGTGGCAAAATTTGATGCAGTCCCGCTGCTCCAGTCGTTGTGCCATTTTCCTTGCAAAGAAAAAATGATGAGAGACTCCACCCATCCTCACACAAAGGCTGCTTACAAACAAATGACGCAACTGACAGGCGTGAAAAAAAATCACGCATGCGCACGAAGGTTCAAGGTTTGCTCATGCAAGCACACGTGATTCAAATCCATCAGGTTTTGAAAAAAATAAAAAGGTCCGATACTTTTCTAACAGACCTCGTATGGATCCATACCAGATCCCGTGAAGATCCAAACCAAAAGCAAGAGCCACCAAAAACTTAGATTGAAGTCTAAGCCCCGCCCCCCACCCCCCACCAACAACTTTGGCTCGTTCCAGTTTATGGTTCCAGAAAAATAAGTGCGTTATTCCCTTCGACTTCTCTCTTGTTTTCACTCGGGGTCACCACAGCTGATCTGAGGTGGATCTGCATCTTGATTTGATACAAGTTTATACTGGATGAGCAGGGGTGGCCTTGAACCGTGGACTTTCCGCATGGGAAACAATTGCATTTAATGGCTTGGCCACCACCCCTAATGCATATTAAATGATACAATACCTCAAGAAGACGAGCTATAGTAACATGAAAAAACCAACCTCTGACAAAACAGGTTTACATGTGTTTGGTGGACTTGGAAACGCATACGACGAGGAGCTCCAAGGTGTCCCTACTGAGGATTTACATGGACAGTATTTCAAAGTGCAGTCAGGGAACGGAGGGTGTCCACTTTGGTGACCTCAGAATTACTCTATGCTTTTTGAGGATGTTTATATGTTTATTTTTGTAAACTGAACAAAACTGCATCTGGTTTGTTAGCTATTTGAAAGTATTACATTTATTTGTGAACTTTAAATCAGTTTGGGGTTGTAATATTGACCATCAAATAATATAAATATTGGTTAGGACGAGCGGGACCCTAGGACCAGCGGACCCTAGGACTAGCAGACTCTAGGACCAGTGGACCCTAGGACCAGCAGACCCTACAACTAGCGGACCCTAGGACTAGCGGAGTCTAAGACCAGCAGACCCTAGGACCAGTGGACCCTAGGACCAGTAGACCGTAGGACTAGTGGATCCTAGGACTAGTGAACCCTTCCTATCATAAACAGTTGTTCCTGCATTGATTGTGTGGTGAAATGATGAATCACGGATAAGCCAAAGTTTCATTTAGTTGAACTTTCAGTGTGAGTCAGTTTTTCTGATCTCTTCACATTGTTAGAGGTTCAACTCCTGCTTCCCTGCACACAGCAAAGAACTGCAGCTTCACCTTTTATCACTGATAAGCAGCCTCATGCTCACGTTCCTCTGCAAAACTCTGCATGCTGGTTGCAAGAATGTGAGCGCTGAACACAACGTCACCGCCGAGCCTGGTTTTTATGAACAGTTTATATATAGGAAATGGTTTGTGCAGGTCTTGTGTGTCGTGCATAAATCCGGTATATCTCAGGCCTTAGACTCGTTCCAGTGAGGTCACCGCTTCACTCTTTAATGTGGTGTCGACTGTTCTCGGTCGTCCTCGTCTTTTCCCCGTCTCCTCTCTGATACTAAACACATTACGTAACTCTACATTGCTAAACTGCAGAGGATCATCCACAGCGTGTTCACATCTCTGCAGGGGAGTGACAACTGGAGCACCGCAGGGGCGAAACTGAGATTCATATCAGTCGTGCCTATTATTCCGGAGTAACGCCTGTATCGCAAACACAGACACAGACACAAGTTTGGCAGCGGGAAAGAAGCGGATATTCTACTGCAGTAGACCTTCCTATCGAAACCATTTTTCGTTTTTTTCCTCCCCCATTTCGTCCCAGCAGACATTGTCTCTGATGCAGCTGTGGATGTCTCTGTCAACAACCGGCAGGAGGGGCGGCGAGTGGCAAACTATTTCTATAATAGAAATGTCTGTCACGCTCCGTGTTCTCATATCTCTTATGGAAATGTCCATCAAGCAAAGTCTGGATGTCGGCTCAACCCCTAAACACCACCACCCACCAACCCCCGCCCCCCCCCCCCCCCCATGCCCGCTCCCCGCATCCAAAACCTCTGAGGCGGAGGAGAGCCTGTGAAGACTTTGGCTTTCATTCGCCATCAGGGACGTGTGATATTGTGCAATGCTGAAGCCTTATTTCTGTAAAAGTCAATCACTGTGATGGGAGGTGGGGAGGGGCTGTAAAATGGACGAGAGATGAGTGAGCATGAGAATCAAAACAATTATGTTCTTACAGACATCTATGAATCACACGGACGACGGACGGCACACACCTCTCTCTCTCTCTCTTCTCTCTCTCTCTGTGTATGTGCCTCAGAGCGAGCTGGATTCTGATCTCTATCTGGGCCTGGCTTTCTTTCTCTCTTTCTCCTGCACGCCTTTCTGCTTCGTAATCTAATCTAATCCAAATGACTCACTTTCATCAACTGCACAAATCTCGTGTCATTTCTGGCCTGTTAAAAACAAAATGTGCATGTTTGCACGTACACACAGAGGGTATTTTTTTTTTAAACCGGTGTCACCGACCGAACAGTCCCCCCTAAAAATCGGTCCGCCCTGCCTTCACTGCGCATGCGTCCTTTCTGTGCATCAGCCGCGGTTCACGTATTATCACCTCGTTTCTGCTTCAAACTGCACTCCAGTCATCATCTGTCTCAGTGACAGATAGCTGAAGCTTTTGTACAACAATCATTTCACATAAATTCAGCATTATTTCATCATAAAGGACAGAAGAAGCGATCAGAGCATCACAGCAGCTGCTGCGTTCACTGCGGTAACAACTCACCGATTATCGCCTCGTTTCTGCTTCAAACTGACTTTAGAATGATTTAAAAGGTTTTACGTTGTCATCTGATAGTTAATAATCACATTATTCCCTTTGATCACTTTGGGTGAAGAGAGTCCATCTCAGACGAGCTGCTGTGGTCCCAAATGATGCTGTGCGCAGTGAAGGCAGGGCGGACCAGTTTTTAGGGGGGACCGTTTGGTCTGCAACACCGGATCACACTGTGTTACACGATTTGATGTGAAGTAAAGTGGAATTCACTTTTGTATTAAATCAAATCAAATCAATTTTATTTATATAGCGCCAAATCACAACAAACAGTTGCCCCAAGGCGCTTTATATTGTAAGGCAAGGCCATACAATAATTACGGAAAAACCCCAACGGTCAAAACGACCCCCTGTGAGCAAGCACTTGGCAACAGTGGGAAGGAAAAACTCCCTTTTAACAGGAAGAAACCTCCAGCAGAACCAGGCTCAGGGAGGGGCAGTCTTCTGCTGGGACTGGTTGGGGCTGAGGGAGAGAACCAAGAAAAAGACATGCTGTGGAGGGGAGCAGAGATCAATCACTAATGATTAAATGCAGAGTGGTGCATACAGAGCAAAAAGAGAAAGAAACACTTAGTGCATCATGGGAACCCCCCAGCAGTCTAAGTCTATAGCAGCATAACTAAGGGATGGTTCAGGGTCACCTGATCCAGCTCTAACTATAAGCTTTAGCAAAAAGGAAATTTTTAAGCCTAATCTTAAAAGTAGAGAGGGTGTCTGTCTCCCTGATCTGAATTGGGAGCTGGTTCCACAGGAGAGGAGCCTGAAAGCTGAAGGCTCTGCCTCCCATTCTACACTTACAAACCCTAGGAACTACAAGTAAGCCTGCAGTCTGAGAGCGAAGCGCTCTATTGGGGTGATATGGTACTATGAGGTCCCTAAGATAAGATGGGACCTGATTATTCAAAACCTTATAAGTAAGAAGAAGAATTTTAAATTCTATTCTAGAATTAACAGGAAGCCAATGAAGAGAGGCCAATATGGGTGAGATATGCTCTCTCCTTCTAGTCCCTGTCAGTACTCTAGCTGCAGCATTTTGAATTAACTGAAGGCTTTTCAGGGAACTTTTAGGACAACCTGATAATGAATTACAGTAATCCAGCCTAGAGGAAATAAATGCATGAATTAGTTTTTCAGCATCACTCTGAGACAAGACCTTTCTAATTTTAGAAATATTGCGCAAATGCAAAAAAGCAGTCCTACATATTTGTTTAATATGCGCATTGAATGACATATCCTGATCAAAAATGACTCCAAGATTTCTCACAGTATTACTAGAGGTCAGGGTAATGCCATCCAGAGTAAGGATCTGGTTAGACACCATGTTTCTAAGATTTGTGGGGCCAAGTACAATAACTTCAGTTAAGTTATTAAGTCTTCATTAAACCAGAGCGCACCTGCTGAGATCTGAAATGTGCCGTGGAGACGTTGGCGTGGAGACGGATTGGCGTGGAGATTCTCCACGCAGATGGACAGAGACGCCCACCGTCCCCAAAACAACTGATTGAGAACAATGACAACCTCTGGGGGTTCCTCTTGCTCATCTCCAATGAAGGCTTTAAACTCAGCCAGAGGAGAACTAGTTCCAGAATTTTCAAGTTTTTAAGCAGAGAAATTTACACAATGAACTCATCAGAGCATCTCCCAGCGCGTCGCACTCTCTGAGCTTCAGGCAACAAAAGGCAGAACGTGTAGCCTGCTAACACCGCTTATTCCCCTCTTACATAAATGCCTAAATAATCTGGGAGAGATCCTGAAATAATCTTTATAAATCAACACACGGCGATGACAGACGACGAGCGTGACAGCAGCATTTGCAAAGAAGCCCGAGAATACGCTCCAAATTAAAAACCAGCATTCAGCAGTAATGAATGCATAAACTTCATCCTCCAAATTCCAAACTGTCGGGGTTGGGAGGGTTATTTTAGAAATGTCTTTTGCTAAAGTTACCAATTAGCTGCTAAAAATGTGATCCATAACTGCAAGTGTTAAAACGAAAGATGTGATCTCATTATCTCAGCACTGAATGCAATAAAAAAAAGAGACAAAATAAGGCATATATTTTCCTGCAGTGTGGTGAAAGTGTCAAATTTGTAGAGACCTCTCATATGAGATAGAGAGACGCCTGCAGATCAGACACAGAGGGATCACTCAGTCATTTAATGGGTTATTAGTGCAGCAGATAACTGAAACAATCATGCAAATGGTGATAAAAGCATCAAATTCGGCAGAAATACTCATTAGACACGCCTCTTTTGAAAAAACTGACTGGCCACTTGACTTTTCAATCGGTGGTCAGGTAGGGGTCAATTGAAGAATTACACAGAGGTCAAAATTAAAAGATGCTCCAATCATATTGAAAAATATTACACATTATTTGCCTGATCATAAAGATTCCAAAAAGGTATAGTTTGGTTATTGGTTGAGCTAATAGTATTAATAAATGGAATAGTTTTGACAGTGTTGAATGCTTGGTCTCCAAAGTAAAGGTCAAACAAGGTCTACATCTATTGGATTCTATGACATGTGACATATGTTACCCCATAACGTGATAAGTAAGGATGATACATTGTCCAAACTATCCCTTTTTAAAACCGTGTTAACTAGTAATTTGCATCACTTTTTACCAAAATTGGAGCAACTTTAACTTTTGACCCCTGTACAAACCGACACTGACCTTTGTCACCATTCTTGCTGTTTTTATCCCATAACTCCATAGAATTCAGTTACAGACCGTCCGAACCATACCTTTTTGGAATCTTTATGATCAGGCAAATAATGTGGCATAGGTTTCAATATGATTGGAGCATCGTTTAATTTTGACTCCTCTGTAATTGTTCAATTGACCTCTACCTGAACGCTAACTGAAAATTCAAGTGGCCAGTCGGTTTTTTCAAAAGAGGATTGTCTGAGAACTATTTCTGCCAAATTTGATGCTTTTATCACCATTTGCAGGATTCTGCTCTAAATATTCTCTTATCTGCTGCACCATATAGCTGTGTATATTTGAAAATATACAAATTGATACCTGTTTTTAGTTAAGTTTTGTTCAAGTTATTGTTTTGTTGTATGTTTCAGGACGTTTGATGTCACCAGACATCTTATTGGAAATTTTGTAGAACTGTTTGAAGTCCCAAAGTATCTGAATTGTTTATATATATATATATATATATATATATATATATATATATATATATATATATATATATGAATGCTCTGATAGAATATTTGCTTTAATTAATGGTGAAAACCATATAAGGAATGCCTTCTTTATGATACTATAAATGGTATTTGACAACATAATTTATATATTTCTATTGCAGGTTGTTTCTAGTGAATAACTTGAAAAATGATGTAATGACCGTTATATTTTTACTTTTTTTACACATATCTATAAATTTTGTTTATTATTTTCCAAATATTGAATTGAACTGAATATAGAATTGAGCTGTAACAATGGCTGATTCCACTGAGGTCAAAGGTCAAAACAGGTGTTTCCAGGCATTATCAAGAATTATGCTCAAGTGGATCAAATAGAAACTTTGGGTCGCCGATTCATTTATTTTTTTATATTTGCACTGTTGCCTCAGCAGTTCATGAGATGAGTTTTTTGCTGTTTCCATGGCAATGCCTTAGATTCTTCAGTTTTGCATATGAAGCTGCAGTTAACAAAACCACAGCACATGCATCTTGCAAATAATCTGACAGCAAAATTAAGACCATATGACCAGTGACCCCTGAATATTGTGCACAATGTATATTTATTTACTTACTGTACATCAGGTTGGTATGTATACTCAACAAAAATATAAACGCAACACTTTTGGTTTTGCTCCCATTTTGTATGAGATGAACTCAAAGATCTAAAACTTTTTCCACATACACAATATCACCATTTCTCTCAAATATTGTTCACAAACCAGTCTAAATCTGTGATAGTGAGCACTTCTCCTTTGCTGAGATAATCCATCCCACCTCACAGTTGTGCCATATCAAGATGCTGATTAGACACCATGATTATTGCACAGGTGTGCCTTAGACTGCCCACAATAAAAGGCCACTCTGAAAGGTGCAGTTTTATCACACAGCACAATGCCACAGATGTCGCAAGATTTGAGGGAGAGTGCAATTGGCATGCTGACAGCAGGAATGTCAACCAGAGCTATTGCTCGTGTATTGAATGTTCATTTCTCTACCATAAGCCGTCTCCAAAGGCGTTTCAGAGAATTTGGCAGTACATCCAACCAGCCTCACAACCGCAGACCACGTGTAACCTCACCAGCCCAGGACCTCCACATACAGCATGTTCACCTCCAAGATCGTCTGAGACCAGCCACTCGGACAGCTGCTGGAACAATCGGTTTGCATAACCAAAGAATTTCTGCACAAACTGTCAGAAACCGTCTCAGGGAAGCTCATCTGCATGCTCGTCGTCCTCATCGGGGTCTCGACCTGACTCCAGTTCGTCGTCGTAACCGACTTGAGTGGGCAAATGCTCACATTCGCTTGTGTTTGGCACGTTGGAGAGGCGTTCTCTTCACGGATGATGCGAAGGAGATGTGTTGCACTGCATGAGGCAAATGGTGGTCACACCAGTTACTGACTGGTATCCCCCCCCAATAAAACAAAACTGCACCTTTCAGAGTGGCCTTTTATTGTGGGCAGTCTAAGGCACACCTGTGCACTAATCATGGTGTCTAATCAGCATCTTGATATGGCACACCTGTGAGGTGGGATGGATTATCTCAGCAAAGGAGAATCACTATCACAGATTTAGACTGGTTTGTGAACAATATTTGAGGGAAATGGTGATATTGTGTATGTGGAAAAAGTTTTAGATCTTTGAGTTCATCTCATACAAAATGGGAGCAAAACCAAAAGTGTTGCGTTTATATTTTTGTTGAGTATAGTTCTTGGTGTCAATAAATGAATTCTATTGAACTGTGTTCTGTAAAACCTCAAGCACATATTTATTTGGAAAAGAAAATGAAGACCTTAATTGCAATGTTAAATTTTCCCTTTTCTGCATTAAATATAAAATAATGGCAAAAACAAAACCAACCAAACCAAAAGCTTCCATGTGCTGACAGCATTAAGCTCCTACTAGCTTTCTTAAAAAGCTCCAATGAAATGACGGGGAGCTGTCTATAGCTCTTTCACCAATATCTTTATTATTGATGAATGATTTTACAGCTACGTTTAGCAGATCATTGCACATACAGTATCACTCAGATGTTTATTTCATCAGTAATTTAATCAGTGTCTCAATGCTGTAGATCCAATTGAATTGAAACGTCGTACTGTACATGCACAAAACTGATCTATTTGATCAGCATTTTTTACGTGATGCTTAAGCTCATCATACAGTGCCTATATGTTGTTGCTCACCTGCATTTATGCTCATCAGGTGGCTTGGCATCTTTTTATAAAACATGGCACATTTATGTAACACTGGTGTGATGTGGCATTATTAAAAACTTGAACCAGTTTCTCAATTAATTCTGAGTAGAGTATGAAGCTGTTGTAACCAGTGATCTAATTATGGTTGGATGCTTTTGTTGATTCGTTGGTAGCAGAATAGTTTTGTCTGTTATTTAATATACACATTGTGCACTTAAGCATGAACTGATTTGCTCATCCACTTAAAAAACAGATTAATCAAGTTCAGACACCACGCTGATACAATCAGTGATCTAATAATGGTTTGATGCTTTTTCCATTAGGTAACAGCAGAATCGATTTATGTGTTATGGATATGCATACTGCACACTCATAAAATGACTAAAAGTACTTCAGAGGAGGTTGCATTCACAATCTTCAGTCTGCAGAGTTCTGTGGTAACCTGATTACATTTATTCCTCTGTAACTTAACTAATAGTTTTTTTTTTTTAAATCCTGATATTCTGATCCCATTTCATGCACTCTGCTATCTTAGACAGTGAACAGAAAAGGGAGACATTCATTTGCAGTACAAAATACAGTACAAAATTGTGCTCATGTGCACACATCCTGACTCATTCGTCCTTGTTCCCCTTCATCATCTGTCTGTCTTTGGCTCCTCTCAGCTTTACTGGGTGCTGCTGTTTTCCGCGCAGGTTTGGATTAGTAATGGAAATGCTGGCAGGAAGTGTTTCTGACTCAACCACGCTTGGGGACAGGAAACTGTGCCATGTGTTTTTGTGTCGCTATTAATGAACGCCTGTTATTAATGTGCTCACATTTCTGCCTTGTTCACAGCCTGCCAACGAGTATAACCCAACGCCTGAGTGCTGTTCATCAGTCACACGGTAAAGCAGGTGGTGCAGCGGGAATGAGGTTTGAGTGTGCAGTCACTGATCGCAATGTGAAGACGCCAAACTGCCACAGAGCCAGTCCTGACTTGTTTAACCATTTAGTTCAAGGGTCACTGGTTGACTTTTTTTAATAATGATGATCTTAATGCTACAGTGTGTAGTATTTAATGCCATCTAGTGGTGAAGTTGAAGATTGTATTATGCTGTCGCCAGCCACAATTAGTTTCCCTTGACGTTTTGTTTTATTTGGTGATGGGGATTTGTCTTTTGTCATCTTTTGTGATAATTAATATGTATGATCAACAAAAGTGAGGGTTATCAAGCTTGTTAGCGGTGTCCAGGGAACCAACCACTGATTATGTTTCTTTTGTTTGTTTGTTTTTTAAAGTTTTCTGCCTGCGCTGCAAAATGTGAAAGTAAAATCAAATCTGAGAGCATGCACTCATGCTCCACTCTTCTGCATCCACAACACCACAGAACCACCCCAGGTCCTGGATCGCAACCACCCAGGCAGACAGCTGGTCCATTTTCACATCTGTAAAATATCCATCTGTCTGCCCCAGCCAAGTGAAACGTGGATGTCCCCTTGGCCTTCTCCAGCCACTGGAGTCCACAACGCTCAGGCACCTGTGTGCTGGATCGCGCACAGAGAAACGGTCCACAAGAAGCTACTGATCCCCAAGAAGCTACAGGACATCATGGCCAGCCTATACACAGATACTGTGAGAGCTGAAAACTGGCGTTCCTCAGGGGCATCTTCTGACTCCAACACTGTTCTTTGCTTGCATGGACTGGGTGTTGGGTAGGGTTGTAGAAACCAGTGACTTGGGTGCTTTTGTTGGCACGGAAAGGTTTACTGACCTGGACTTTGCAGATAATGCTGTGATTTTTGTGCTGTCAATGGATGCTCTGATTGCAGCACGTGAGAAGCTGAATGAGGAATCAGAGTGTCTGGGTTTGAGATTTGTCCTGGATCAAGACTAAGATTCAAGCTTTTAACATCTTCCTGGACTCGGCCATTAGAATTATATTTGTATGTGGTGAAGAAGTTGACCTTTTAGAGACATTTACTTATTTTGGCAGTGACGTGTATAGCTTTCGCTCCTCAGCCTTTGAGATTGAGAGGCACCTGGGAAGAACTTATGGAGTTATGTGGTCACTGAATAGACGTGTTTGGCGATGCCGATATGTTTGCAGGCGAAGGAAGGTCCAAGTCTTAAGGGTCCTGATGCTGCTTGTCTTGCTGATTGTGAGACTTGGACGCTAACCTAACCTACGGCAATAAGACTGGATGTCTTTGGAGGAACCACTGGTACAAACAAGTGGTTACTGAGAGAGACTAAGATGAGGAATATCATTTGCAAAATGTGAAATGCAGAGCATATGTCCCTTTTGGGTTACCGTATCAACATGGTGGTGCAATATGGCAGCCTTCATGAGATATGCAGACATGAAGGGCTCATTCTACGATGAGGAAATCACATCAATTCATTGTTGCAATGAATTGATGGAACTCACAAACAGATGATTAGTAACACTGTATTCCATTTCAGCTATGATGGTCTAGACTACAGGTGTCAAACTGATTCCAGAAAGGGCCAAGAGGGTGCAGGTTTTCTTTGTAACCACCCACTGTGCCAGGTGATTTCACTGATTAACATCACTTTGAGCAGATGGAATCAGTTAATCAGCGAAATCACCTGGAACCATAGGTGTCAAACTGATTCCAGAAAGGGCCAAGAGGGTGCCAGTTTTCTTTGTAACCACAAACTCCACCAGGTGATTTCACTGATGAACTCATCCCATCAGTTCAAAGTGATGTTAATCAGTGAAATCACCTGGTGGAGTTGGTGGTTACAAAGAAAACCTTCACCCTTTTTACCCTTTCTGGAATCACTTTAACACCGATGGTAGAGTAGTTAAGCAGTGGGCTTGAAGCCAGAGGATTCTTGGTTAAAAAAAAAATCGCTCTAAGGACCCTTACCCTTGGGCAAAGGTCCTCAATCCCCAAGTTGCTCCCATAGTGTGTAGTGAGCACCGTGCATGGCAGCACCCTGGCATCGGTGTGTGTGTGTGAATGGGTGCATGTGAGGCATTACTGTAAAGTGCTTTGAGCTTCTGTTTCAGATGGAAAAGTGCTATATAAATGCAGTCCATTTACCAGTCTAGAAATACCCCTAAATCCGACATATGGTAGCTTTTGGTTGCTAATGGTGTGTGGAAATGTTTGTTAGGTGGCGGTTATGTTGTTGTGAGCTGATGTCTGGAACCACGAACGTACAGGTCGGACTGATTTTAGGGTCCACCCAGGGTGACTCTGAGGTCAGAGTCTGGGGTGGTTGTGGTGTCAAGTTGGATTTGTGATCCCTGTGTCTGATCCAGAATGTGTCTGACTGTGATCCCATTCGGCAAAGTCATGATTCACTCAAACGTGTTTGTTTTTGCCGGGCCAAATGTTCGCTGATACCTGCACGGGTCAAAGACTCGGACCGCTGTGTTATAATACTGAATAACAAATGAAAAGCATGAGCTGGAAATAAGACAGAGAGCATCAGAAAGTTAAGTCAACTCATGCAGCTGTAGGCTAAACTTTATGAATAATAAAAGATTTCAGCTCGTGTTGCAGGGAATAAAGCCCACGCTGTACAACTCCTCGCTTCTGTACATCCACAGCTAACGCCACGTTCTGCGTTTCTGGCAGCTTCAACCTTCTTTCAGGCAAAATGATGCATAAACAATGATGGAAGCGAACATAAAGGGGTCATATTGTGCAAAACCTTTTTTATCTACCTTTTGCAGTTGCATGCGGTTTTGATTTCATTTTAAACAGTTCCTAAATCATTTTATCACTGTGCTCGTAAAACATTCCCCTGCTATAAGCGAATTTTAGGCTTGAAATGGCTCATTTTATGCCTCTGATATTAAATAAATTGAAGGCAGGTGAGGACTCCTGCACCAGGTGTCTTTAAACATAGTAAAGTTTGTCGTCAAAAATACCCCACAGACACTGATGTAATGTGTCCCGAGGTGCAGAAGTAAAAGTACAGTTGAAGTACTACCACGCCAAAAGTAAAAGTGCAGTTAAAAAGTAAAAATGAAAATTCCTACTTGTGAAAACCTGCTTAAGCAAAAAATCTATACGTAGTAGTACATAGCTAAATACGCTTTTCTCAAACAATATTTGATCTCCATTTGCAGTGAGTTGTATTTGGTGGAACGGCACTTTTCTGGGACCTCCCTGCTCTTCCATGTGCATACAAGCCAAAGCTATTGAAGGTGAACCACTTAGCTACCAGCTGGCAAGTGTTGATGGTTGGAGATGGTGGCCTGGGCATGACGCCATGCTGGCGATAAGCCAGACATTTGCCAATAAAGAGTTAGCCTTAACCATTGGCCAGTGCCAAGGTCAGCCAGACCCCACGGCAGCTAGGCTGAAGTCAGTTGGGCAACAATGTTCGTTGTGGTCCCAGAAAAATTTTCAACGTGCTTAAACTTTTCAATATTCACAGTAAAATGCCAGCAAGAGTTGAGCTCCGCTACCACTACGTCACTTCCGCTAGTACACTGTTGCTGCTCCGGTACCCTCTGCTGGTCTCCACTGGCAAACATCTGAGGCTTAACGGGATGCACCACCTTCTCTGGATATCTTGGGCATGAAGAAATGCTGAGAAATATGTAGAATGTGTTGCGATGATGCACCAGTAGCAGGTAATGCAATCACAGGGTTATATCGAGTTTATATGGGCTACATCACATGATGTCTCAAACGTTGAATCAATGATGAGCTCCACCAAGCTATGCTACTGTTCCAAGGAGTGTGCTACAAATGTGCACACCCACCGATGGAAGTTAAGCTATGTCCTGTGTGAATCAGTGGACCATCACCAAAGGTCACTCTCTGCCAGTACAACGGTACCCTCTGCTGGTCTGCGTCAACCTGTGTTGGGGACGGGAAACTTGGACCTCTGGAGTGCACCTTCGCCGGGGGTTCACAGATCTTGTTGTCATTCTGCTACGTTGGCCAGCGCCGGCCACTTCACGCCATCGTGTGTGAGCTTTGTGTATGTTGACTGTACAAACATGTCAGTGACGTAAAACATTTATGGGCACCCATCAGGATACACGCGCACTGTGGCAGCACTTGGCAGAATGATGCACTGCATTAACGCACTTTGTGCTTGTGTCAGAATAATTATAACAGTAATAAATGTTATGTTATTGGCTGAACTTTGTTAATGACTTAAAATATCAGAAACCATCACATGCGACATCTGCTCTGAATTTGAACATGTGCATTTGTAATTTGATTTTCTTTCTAATTGTAATTTGGGACGAACTGTTGGGAGTTGGAGCGCACCGTGTGCTTCAACTACAATGCATATACAACTAGAAGCACTCAGAGAGTGCAAACCTCCGCCAAGGCCATGGGGTCACTGATGCCATAACATCTACACGCCGTGGAATCATTGAACCTAAAAAAGTCTAACAGTGATGTTTGCTCAGTAGTAAAAAAAGTTTCATCTGCTGTGACTGGATAGCATGTATCCTTAGCACTTGGCATCACAGTTTATTGCAACTTGCACCTTTCTCAGAAGCTACTGTCATCTGAGCACTGATATTGATATTGCATGTGCTTATAGACAAAAACAGATAAGAGACAAAATTCAATTTATTATTCAACTAAACTGCAAATATATGAATTTTTTAACATTTATGAAACACTTCTCTAAACAAGGCCATAGGGTCACTGACCTTAAAGAGATTCCCTCCTTGGCACAGTGATCTATTCAACAATTCAGTGTTACAACCAAACCTATGATACATACACTTTTCTTTCCTTTATATTTGACATCCTTGACCATGAAAACATACCACTAGAACTTGGAATCACTTTTATGTCTTTATTAGTTCAAAGGTTATTGTATAAAACGATTTTTCGGTAATGGCGGTTTTCGTCTGGATCTAGCTCCATAACATTTGAAGCTACATCAAATCTGATGACACCTTACTGAATCAGTACAGATTCAGCTACAATTTGGTGTTAGTTGTGCATCTCTAGCTTCATTTGTCACCTCACACTGACACATTTTCTATTTTCCCTATAATTTTGCATATTCTGGATCACCAGATCCGGAATCCGGATCCAATCATCACCAAACTTTGTTGTTTGATAGAACATTTGACTATGTTACACCCTAATTTTTTTCAAGCCTTTCTGCCTTGTTTTTGTGGAGTTAGAAACTAGAATGTCAAAATTCCCCCTATCCCGCAATGGTGAAGAATCCTTTAAAAAATTCCTGGATCTGGATCGTGATCCGGATCCGGATCACCACTAAAATTTAATCACTTGTTCCTCTTGTCATTTCCAACCACTCCACAAAATTTAATCAAAATCCGTTCAAAACCTTTTGAGTTATCCTGCTCACAAACAGACAGACAAACAAACAAACGCGACCGAAAACTTAATCTCCTTGGCAGAGGTAAATATGTGAAGCAGTTAATGGTACTATTACGAGCAGGATACCTGGGCCGCCTCTGTTTGGAATTATACAAGTAATATGTTGCCTTAACCTCCTTAATTGTGGTTCACTTTGTCTGCTGTCTGTCTTTGTGTTTTGGTGAAAGCAGCAGGAATATCCAGAGCACCTGAATCTGAACCAGATCTGTTTGTTGAACTTCAGCTCCAAGGTTTGTGTTTGGCAGAATTCACGTTGTGGATCAGTAGCAGCTGGTGTAAATAACCGCACATGGGGAGTTAATGCACGTTCACACGGACTGATCAATTTACTGCTCTGATATATTCAATCATCTTTACACATATTTATCCCCCCTTTTGGCAGTTTTCTGTTATAAATCAATATATATGGCTTAGTAACGTAATACAGTGATACAGTAGCCACCATGGCACACCAGAGCTTTTTTTTTTTTTTTAACTGGAGCAAGACGGCACCCAGCACTCAAATGGTTTGGAGCCAATATGGATTAAATATGCTGGAAGCTTCATGTTTATATTGTTGACCCCAAGCTACTTTTAATATTTGGAATTATAATAAATTGCCTTAATCTCAGAATATTGTGTCTGTAATGCTTGACTTCAATATTCTGTACTGCCTTTAATGTTATTTATCTTCTTCTGTACTGTACTTTTTCTTTGCTGTCTTTAATGTTTTTTCCACTTGTGAGATTGTGGTTCACTCTTCTGTCTGTCTTTGTGTTTTGGTGAAGGCAGCAGGAATATCCAGAGCTCCTGAATCTGAGGCAGATCTGTTTGTTGAACTTCAGCTCCAAGTGATATATAAGTACAACAGTGGTGGAAGCCATAAGGTGATCAAGTATCTCTATTTGAATACAGCAGGTTTATGATGCTAGTTTTTAACGTTGGTCTGATGTTGAGCTTGCAACATTTTGGAGAAATAAAACCTCTGCTGTTTCTCTGGACATAAACACTGAATGTTTTAGCTGTTTGGCAGAGACCTCAGTGATTACTTGATATTTCTTATTGTTTGTATCTCCTCCTGCTGTCATGTGCAGGAACTCTGACAACTTTCTGATTTCAATATTTCTATGTGTATTAACATTTTTTGCTTTTCTGGTTTTACAGGAGCACAAAAATGGATAAAATGGAAAACTTACTGGGTGACTTCGAAATCCAGGTCTCAAGTATTTGTAATGCGTTCGTGACCGCACAGCAGGACCTGGAACGTGCAACTGAGCCACTGAATAAAGAAATGAAAGCCATGAGGTATGACTTCAAGAAGGAGGTGGTAACAGCACGAGTTCAGCTCCAGCGGGATCTGTCTGCCATGATGGACACAGTTAAGAAGGAACTTGAAGCTGAAAAGGCCCGTTTCATTGAGGAGCTCACTACCATGAAGGCGAGTTTGGCAACACAGTTGGAAAGTGAGCGACTGGAGACAAGCAAGACTGCAGATGAAAACCACCTGTTCCAGAAAGAGCTGCTGGCTACGATGGCTTCCTTTAGGAAGGAATGGACAGCTGAGAAGGAGTTGTTCAGGAAGCAGCAGGAAGACATGACTATAGACCTCCAAAAAGAAGTGGAGAATGAAATGGCCTGCTTTAAAAAGGAACTCAAGATCATGAAGCAAAGTTTCCTAAAGCAGGAGGAACACCAGCAGCCACAGAGCAACAAGGAGGCAGAAGACTGCCTCCTGATCCAGAAGGAGCTGCTGGCTGAATTCAAGGATTCTGTCCAAAAGGAGATGAATGCCAAAGAAAAAGCTTTGAAAGATGAGATGGCCACCATGACTGCCCACTTCCAGGAGCAGATGGCCTCCAAGCAAGCTCTAGAAGATAAACTTCTGAAGGAGATCAATGACCTGACTCTTCAGAATAACCAGCTGAAAGTAAGATACTTTACTGAATGATTTTTTTTTTCCTCACAAAATAATGACTCAGTAGATTATCGTGTTTCTTACAGTTTATTCTCAGCTGTCAGATTTTGACTTAGAATTGTAATGGACACACTATTTTTGTTGTTTTTCAGGAACTGGTGTCGCACAAACCAAAGAAAAACAGCTTCTTCTGCAGGGTGTGTACAAACGTACTCAAAGGTGGATTTCAGCTGTTGTTGTGTACGGCCTTGGTGATGTCATGTGAACATATAGCAGCCATCTTCCTGAAAAAGTGTGTTGAAAATTTCTAGAATAAAAGTGAATCAGAACAAAACAACTGTCTTTGTGAGTTCAGTAGAACAGCCCTAGAAGCACTCAGAGTGCAAACCTCCGCCAAGGCCATGGGGTGACTGACGCCATAACATCTACACACCGTGGAATCATTTTTTTTCAAGCCTTTCTGCCTTGTCTTTGTGGAGTTAGAAACTAGAATGTCAAAATTCCCCCATCTCGCAATGGTGAAGAATCCTTTAAAAAATTCCTGGATCCGGATCGTCTTCAAACTACCTCCTTAGCGGAGGTAATTTAAAAAAAAATAGTGTTGAGGATGATATTAGCCTGCGATCACAATCATAAGTAACACTCATAATAAAGGATTACAGTAAAATGTATCTTTGTTAAAAGATTATAACAATAATTACTCAAGTAAGATTAAAAGTACAGTTGTGAAGTAACGTGAAAAGAGCTTGTTCCTCAAAAACATTTTACTTTTTTTTTACTAAAGAGGTTTATTTAGAATGCTTTTTTTTTTTTTTTTTTTTACTAAAAAGCTTTATTTAGAACACATTGCTGCACACTTCTGGTTACATTCTAACAACAAACAGTTTTTCAGGTTTCTAAGTAACAAAATGTTTCTATGCCTGTAGCTTTAAATGGAAATGACTTGGTGCTCGACACGCCCCCTCCCTCGGTGAGCAACAAATGAAAATTTGAACACCAATTTACTATAAGATGCAGTGTAGGTTGCAAAGATATACTGTCTGTTTAGTGTGAAACACACACAAAAACTAGGACTGCAAGCAGTCATATACGGGCCCTCGTTCCGCGCAACCAGTGGGTACCCTTGTGACCACATGTGGGCATGTGCATACAAGGGCAACCAGTCATCACACTTAAAATTTTAAACAAATCACACAATGCATCAAGGAGTTATGACATGTTGATGTTTCATCCACTCAGGAGTGCTCAGTGTACAAACAGAGGGGCCAGGTGTATTGAGGGGCCAACCGTCATCATACATGTGAAGTTTCAAGTCAATCAGGCAAAACATGAAGGAGTTATCATGACTTGATGTTCCATGGTGAAGGGTCAAAATGGTGGCACCATAGCGGCCACACCCTTCAACATAGAGAAAAGCTTTCGATAACTTTTGGTCAGTATCATCTGTGGATGCTGTGAAAGAAATTAGAAGTGCAGTGGACAAAATCCCTAGGAGGAGTTTGTTCAAATACAACGTGGAAATCATGGCAAAATGACAAGAAAATTCAAAATGGCCGACGTCATGTTTGGAGTAGACCGGAGTGGCCAAGTTCGGTCCTCAAGAGCCAATGGAGTAGACCAATGGTGCAAGAGACTTTTTTGTACGTCTATGCAAGTCACACATGTGTACTAATTTTCATCTCCCTACTACAAAAAAACCCCAAAAGGGAAAGGTTTTTGAAAGTTTCAAGGGGGTGCTATTGAGGCATTTTGCCCCGCCCACGGGATTCGCCTCTATGAATTGTAAGAGGTTGTCATGCTTGACCTGTGTATCAACTGTCATGATGATATGACAAATTTAAAGCTGTCAAAAGGAAGAACGTAACTTCATGGCGAAGGGGCGATATTCGGTACGCCGCCACACAGAAGCCGTTACTTGTAACTTCACAGCGATCATCGCCTACGTTCACCAACTTGTTCTGCATGTTTTAGAAGTGCAAGGAAGTTGATGGGGTTAACTATGTGACTTCAGTACATGTTTAAGTATAATGTTCCATGGCGAAGGGTCAAAATGGCGGCGCCATAGCGGCCACACCCTTCGACATAAAGAAAAGCTTTCGATAACTTTTGGTCAGTATCGTCTCTGGGTGATCTGGAAGAAATTTGAAGTGCATTGGACAAAATCCCTAGGAGGAGTTCGTTCAAATACAACATGTGGAAATCACCCCAAAATGACAAGAAAATTCAAAATGGCCGTCTTCCTGTTTGGAGTAGACCCATGGTGCAAGAGACTTTTTTGTACGACTATGCAAGTCACACATGTGTACCAATTTTCATCTCCCTACTCCAAAAAAAAACCCCTGTGGGGAGGGGTTTTTGAAAGTTTCAAGGGGGCGCTATTGAGGCATTTTGGCCTGCCCATGGGTGACGCCCTTATGAATTGTAAGACGTTGTCGTGCTTGACCTGTGTATCAATTTTCATGATGATATGACAAAATTAAAGCCTTCAAAAGAAAGAACGTAATTTCATGGCGAATGGGCAATATTCGCCACGCCGCCACACGGATGCCGTTACTTGTAACTTCACGGCGTTCATTGCCTACATTCACCAACTTGTTCTGCATGTTTCAGAAGTGGAATGAAGTTGATTGGGTTAAGTATGTGACATCAGGACCTCTTAAAGTAAAAATAGGACATTTCCTGCCACCACCGGGGGGCGCTATGGCGCAGGTGGGAACTTAAGATATGTAGACGTTCAGGGCGGAGCCCTCATCATGTCCAGCAAGTTTGAAGGATCTACGATGAAGTATGTGGGCGTGACAGCCGTTCAAAGTGAAATGGCGTGCTCCGAAAAGCTCGCCAAAGTTTGACGACCCCTAGCAGCCACGCCTTTTGACTTAATTAGAATCTTTTGATAACTTTTGATCACCATTGTGTTGTGATGATTTTGACCAAATTTGAAGATGATCGGATAAAATCCCTAGGAGGAGTTTGTTCAAATGTAAGTAGTGGAAATGGCCAAAAATGGCAAAAATTTGCTCAAAATCAAAACTTAAAATCAAAATGGCCGACCTCCTGTTGATATTTCACGACAGTAAGAGACTTTTTCGTGCGTCCTGGCATGGTAAATATGTGTACCGAATTTCGTGAGGCTACGACGGAAAAAGCCCAATGCGGAGGGGTTTTTGAAAATTTCTAGGGGGTGCTATTTTGCGATTTTTCTGTGGCCATGTGCAACGCCCCCAAAATATTGAATTTCGGATCCGGCCGGATGACTTTGGAAAGTTTGGTGAGTTTTTGAGCATGGGAAGAGGCCGAAATTTCGATTTCAAGAGTGAGAATAATAATAATAATAATAATAAATAATAATAATAATAATAATAATAACTAGGACTGTAAGCAGTCATATACGGGCCCTCGTTCCGCGTGACCGCCTACCCAGGCCAGTGGGTGCCCTTGTGACCACATGTGGGCATGTGCATGCAGGGGTAACCACTCATCACACAGTTAAAATTTTAAACAAATCACACAATGCATCAAGGAGTTATGACATGTTGATTGTTCATCCACTAGGGGGCGCTCAGTGTACAAACAGAGGGGCTGGATGTGTTCAGGGGCCAACCGTCATCATACATGTTAAGTTTCAAGTCAATCAGGCAAAGCATGAAGGAGTTATCATGACTTGATGTTCTATGGCAAAGGGTCAAAATGGCGGCACCATAGCGGCCACACCCTTCAACATAGAGAAAGGTTTTCGATAACTTTTGTTCAGTATCATCTTTGGATGCTGTCAAAGAAATTTGAAGTGCACTGGACAAAATCCCTGGGAGGAGTTCGTTCAAATACAACATGTGGAAATCACGCCAAAATGAGAAGAAAATTCAAAATGGCTGACTTCCTGTTTGGCGTAGACTCATGGTGCAAGAGACATTTTGTACGTCTATGAAAGTCACACATGTGTACCAATTTTCATCTCCCTACGCCAAAAAAAACCCCTATGTGGAGGGGTTTTTGAAAGTTTCAAGGGGGCGCTATTGAGGCATTTTGCCCCGCCCATGGGCGACGCCCCTATGAATTGTAAGAGGTTGTCATGCTCGACCTGTGTATCAATTTTCATGATGATGTGACAAAATTAAAGCCGTCAAAATGAAGAACGTAATTTCATGGCGAATGGGCAATATTCGGCATGGCACCACACGGACGCCGTTACTCGTAACTTCACGGTGTTCATCGCCTACATTCACCAATTTGTTCTGCATGTTTTAGAAGTGGAATGAAGTTGATTGGGTTAAGTATGTGACATCAGGACCTCTTAAAGTAAAAATAGGACATTTCCCGCCACCACCAGGGGCGCTATGGCGCAGGTGGGAACTTAAGATATGTAGACGTTCAGGGCGGAGCCCTCATCATGTCCAGAAAGTTTGACGGATCTACGATGATGTATGTGGGCGTGACAGCCGTTCGAAGTGAAATGGCGTGCGTCGAAAAGCTTGCCAAAGTTTGACGACCCCTAGCAGCCACACCTTTTGACTTAATTAGAATCTTTTGATAACTTTTGATCACCACTGTGTTGTGATGATTTTGACCAAATTTGAAGACGATCGGATAAAATCCCTAGGACGAGTTCGTTCAAATGTAAGTAGTGGAAATGGACGTAGGACGTTGCCTACTCGGGCCCTAATAAACAGAACAATTACAATAGGGTCCTCGCAGGACATTGCCTACTCGTGCCCTAATAATAATAATAATAATAATAATTGTTGTGTGGGCCGCTGAAGAGGAGGTACTGCTGGCCCACCACCACCAGAGGGCGCCCTGCCTGGAGTGCGGGCTCCAGGCACCAGAGGGCGCTGCCGCCGACGAAGGCTGTCAGGCTGACAGCTGTCACCCATTACTAGACACAGCTGACTGCACTCAGGACGGAGTATATCAGCAGGACAGCGTCTCCACCTCAGTGCCGAGATATCGCCTTGAGATTAAGGTAACCTACTCTGCTAGTATATATTTTGAGGACTCTGATAAACCTTGCTAAACTATTTCAGGACAGCTGATTACAGAAAGCACCTTGCTTGGATAAGTACTCACCTTCCTGCTTCATTATTTCAAGAGGTGGAGGCGGCTTCTCCCCTCTCCGTCTACTGGGTGCTGTCGCACCCATACCTGTGTGTTTGTGCTCTTTCCCGCCAGCAGTACCGGATCCGACGAGCGAAGGCAGTGGCCACCTGGGAATTCGGGACTTGGCGGTTCCAGTACTCCTGGTTTTCGGTGGCAGAGGAAATCTGGGTGGTTCCGGTTCGACGGGGACGGACGTCTCCTACCTTCGAGCCTGCCCACACAACACCAGCAGATTTCGACTTACAAAGTATTAATTGTTGTATTGGTTGTGCCCTGTTCACAACAGTAAAACTTGTTATTCACCTTTCTCTATTGTCCGTTCATTGCGCCCCCTGTTGTGGGTCCGTGTACCTACACTTTCACAACAGGATATCTCGGCCAGCGTCATGGATCCCGAGGGGCGTCAACCGGCTGTTGAACGGCCAATGGAAGAACAGGGCGCAGCGGCGGCTTCGGGAGGGGTAATCGGTGAGTTGCAGCGGATCCTCACCGCTTTCACCACTCGGATCGATTTTATGACCGAGCAGCACGTTCTCCTAAACCGCAGGGTGGAGGCTCTCGCCGCACAAATGGAAGCGCGCCCTCCGGGCGCCGCTGCGGCTCTCCCTCCCGAGGACCCTGCGTGTGAGAATGACGTTCCACTGGTTGTTCAACGGCCCCTTCCTCCGTCCCCTGAAGCATACATAAGCCCTCCAGAACCGTACGACGGCTGTGTGGAGACGTGCGCGGACTTCCTTATGCAATGTTCGCTCGTCTTCGCTCAGCGTCCCGTGATGTACGCAGCTGATGCTAGCAGGGTAGCTTATGTGATAAATCTGCTTCGCGGGGAGGCACGCGCTTGGGCTACAGCGCTCTGGGAACAGAGCTCACGGCTCCTTCAGTCATACGACGGGTTTGTACGGGAGCTCAGAACGGTGTTCGATCATCCCAACAGAGGAGAGTCCGCTTCAACCGCATTACTGTCCATACGACAGGGACGTCGGAGCGCAGCTGCCTATGCAGTCGCCTTCCGCATCGCGGCAGCGAGATCCGGCTGGAATAGCACTGCCCTCCGCGCTGCCTTTGTAAATGGATTGTCTCTGGTCCTAAAAGAGCACCTGGTGGCTAAAGACGAACCGCGGGATTTAGACGGGCTCATTGATCTGGTCATACGGCTTGACAACCGGTTAGAGGAACGTCGCCGGGAGCGAGGCGAAGGGCGTGGCCAGGCACGGGTCGTCCCTCTCCCTTCCGGGTCCGATCGAGTTCCGCCGTCCCCACGCTCCTCTGTTCCGGCGCTCCGTGCGCTTACGGCTCCCCCTGCTGACGAAGCTATGGACACGAGCAGGGCAACATTTAGGGCACCTGAAGCACAAAGGAGGCGGGCCCACGGAGCTTGTTATGTTTGTGGCTCGAGTGAGCATATGGCAAACGATTGCCCCGAGCGGTTAAACTCCAACGCCCGCCCCTAGAGACTGGGCCAGGGGTGGGCCAAAACATGCACGTGGGACACACCCACATTGCTACACGACTCCCAGTCACGATCCTATATGAGGATTCAACCCTGAAAGCCCCAGCACTGGTGGACACGGGCTCTGAGGGGAATCTGCTTGACAGCAGATGGGCCAGGGAGATAGGGCTCCCTCTGGTGGCTCTTACCTCGCCTGTGCAGGTTCGGGCACTAGATGGCTCCCTACTCCCACCAATCACGCACAAGACACCTCCAGTAACTCTGGTGGTGTCAGGCAACCACCGGGAGGTGATCGAGTTCTTCGTGACTCAGGCCACCTCCCGTGTGGTTTTGGGTTTTCCCTGGATGCTAAAGCACAATCCCCGGATTGATTGGCCGTCCGGGGTAGTGGTACAGTGGAGCGAAACCTGCCATCGGGAGTGTCTCGGTTCCTCGGTTCCTCCTGGCTCCCAAGCTAAGGAGGAGGTCCGAGTCCCGCCCAATCTGAAGGCGGTGCCAGCGGAGTACCATGACCTCGCTGACGTGTTCAGCAAGGATCTGGCCCTCACGCTACCTCCCCACCGCCCGTATGATTGTGCCATTGATTTGGTTCCAGGCAGTGAGTTTCCGTCCAGTAGGCTGTACAACCTCTCACGGCCGGAACGCGAATCCATGGAGACCTACATCCGGGACTCTTTAGCTGCCGGGTTGATCCGGAATTCCACCTCACCGATGGGCGCAGGTTTCTTTTTTGTGGGTAAAAAGGATGGCGGACTTCGTCCATGCATTGATTATAGGGGGTTGAACGAGATCACGGTTCGCAATCGATACCCGTTGCCCTTGTTGGATTCGGTGTTCACCCCCCTGCATGGAGCCAAGATGTTCACCAAGCTGGATCTTAGGAATGCGTATCATTTGGTTCGGATTCGGAAGGGAGACGAATGGAAGACGGCATTCAACACCCCCTTAGGTCATTTTGAGTACCTGGTCATGCCGTTCGGTCTCACTAATGCTCCCGCGACCTTCCAAGCGTTGGTAAACGATGTCTTGCGGGACTTCCTGCACCGGTTTGTCT
This sequence comes from Thalassophryne amazonica, assembly GCF_902500255.1. Lineage (NCBI taxonomy): Eukaryota > Metazoa > Chordata > Actinopteri > Batrachoidiformes > Batrachoididae > Thalassophryne > Thalassophryne amazonica. The sequence continues at coordinate 12,332,579 of NC_047117.1, forward strand.
TCGTATATCTAGACGATATACTCATCTTTTCCCCGGATCCTGAGACTCATGTCCGGCATGTCCGTCAGGTCCTGCAGCGGTTGTTGGAGAACCGTCTGTTTGTGAAGGGCGAGAAGTGTGAGTTCCACCGCACTTCTTTGTCCTTCCTGGGGTTTATCATCTCCTCTGACTCCGTCGCCCCGGATCCGGCCAAGGTTGCGGCGGTGAGAGATTGGCCCCAACCCACTAGCCGTAGGAAGCTGCAACAGTTCCTCGGCTTCGCTAATTTCTACAGGAGGTTCATCAAGGGCTACAGTCAGGTAGTTAGCCCCCTGACAGCCCTGACCTCTCCAAAAGTTCCCTTCACCTGGTCGGACCGGTGCGAGGCCGCGTTCAAGGAGTTGAAACGGCGCTTCTCGTCTGCACCAGTTCTGGTGCAGCCCGATCCTAGCCGCCAGTTAGTGGTTGAAGTGGATGCCTCGGACTCAGGGATAGGAGCGGTGCTCTCCCAGAGCGGGAAGACCGATAAGGTCCTTCACCCGTGTGCCTATTTTTCTCGCAGGTTGACCCCCGCTGAACGGAATTATGACGTCGGCAATCGGGAACTCCTTGCTGTGAAAGAGGCCCTCGAAGAGTGGAGACATCTGTTGGAGGGAACAGCCGTGCCATTCACGGTTTTTCACTGACCATCGGAACCTGGAGTACATCAGGACCGCTAAGCGTCTGAACCCCAGGCAAGCCCGCTGGTCATTGTTCTTTGGCCGTTTTGACTTCCGGATTACCTACCGCCCCGGGACCAAGAACCAGCGATCGGATGCATTGTCCCGGGTGCACGAAGAGGAGGTCAGAACGGAACCGTCGGATCCCCCGGATCCCATCATCCCGGAGTCCGCTATCGTGGCCGCCCTCACCTGGGACGTGGAGAAGACCGTCCGGGAGGCCCTGACCCGTGTCCCGGACCCCGGAAACGGACCAAAGAACAAACTATACGTCCCACCAGAGGCCAGGGCCGCAGTCCTAGACTTCTGTCACGGTTCTAAGCTCTCCTGTCACCCAGGGGTGCGAAGGACCGTGGCAGTCGTCCGGCAACGCTTCTGGTGGGCATCCCTGGAGACCGACGTCCGGGACTACGTCCAGGCTTGTACCACCTGTGCCAGGGGCAAGGCCAATCATCAGAAGACCTCAGGGCAGCTACAGCCACTGCCCGTGCCTCATCGCCCCTGGTCCCACATCGGCCTGGACTTCGTCACGGGTCTCCCGCCGTCCCAGGGAAAAACCGTCGTCTTCACGATAGTGGACCGTTTCTCCAAGGCGGCCCACTTCGTGGCCCTCCCGAAGCTCCCTACGGCCCAGGAGACAGCGGACCTCCTGGTCCACCACGTCGTCCGTCTGCATGGCATACCATCAGACATCGTCTCCGATCGCGGTCCCCAGTTCACCTCACATGTCTGGAGGAGCTTCTGCCGGGAACTGGGGGCCTCGGTCAGCCTTTCGTCCGGGTACCACCCCCAGACCAACGGGCAAGCAGAGCGGGCCAACCAAGAACTGGAGCAGACACTACGCTGTGTGACAGCCGCGCACCCGACGGCCTGGAGTACCCACCTGGCCTGGATCGAGTACGCCCACAACAGCCAAGTGTCATCAGCCACCGGCCTCTCCCCGTTTGAGGTGTGCTTGGGGTATCAGCCCCCCTTGTTTCCGGTGGTCGAGGGAGAGGTCGGTGTGCCCTCGGTCCAGGCCCACCTACGGAAGTGCCGTCGGGTGTGGCGTGCTGCCCGCTCTGCTTTGTTGAAGGCCCGGACGAGGGCGAAGAAACATGCAGACCGGCGGCGGGCCCCGGCCCCCACGTACCGTCCTGGGCAGGCAGTGTGGTTGTCCACCAAGGACATTCCCCTTCAAGTGGACTCCCCCAAGCTCCAAGAACGGTACATCGGTCCCTTCAAGGTTGTCAAAGTCATCAATCCCGCCGCAGTGAGGCTTCAGCTTCCGGCCTCACTGCGGATCCACCCAGTATTCCACGTCTCCCGGATAAAGCCCCATCACACCTCACCCCTCTGCACCCCGGGTCCGGCACCACCTCCTGCCCGGATCATCGACGGGGAACCGGCTTGGACCGTGCGCCGGCTCCTTGATGTCCGTCGAATGGGCCGGGGTTTTCAGTACCTGGTGGACTGGGAGGGGTACGGCCCCGAGGAGCGCTCCTGGGTGAAGAAGGGCTTCATCCTGGACCCGGCCCTCCTGGCCGACTTCTACCGACGCCATCCGGACAAGCCCGGCCGTGCGCCAGGAGGCGCCCGTTGAGGGGGGGGTCCTGTTGTGTGGGCCGCTGAAGAGGAGGTACTGCTGGCCCACCACCACCAGAGGGCGCCCTGCCTGGAGTGCGGGCTCCAGGCACCAGAGGGCGCTGCCGCCGACGAAGGCTGTCAGGCTGACAGCTGTCACCCATTACTAGACACAGCTGACTGCACTCAGGACGGAGTATATCAGCAGGACAGCGTCTCCACCTCAGTGCCGAGATATCGCCTTGAGATTAAGGTAACCTACTCTGCTAGTATATATTTTGAGGACTCTGATAAACCTTGCTAAACTATTTCAGGACAGCTGATTACAGAAAGCACCTTGCTTGGATAAGTACTCACCTTCCTGCTTCATTATTTCAAGAGGTGGAGGCGGCTTCTCCCCTCTCCGTCTACTGGGTGCTGTCGCACCCATACCTGTGTGTTTGTGCTCTTTCCCGCCAGCAGTACCGGATCCGACGAGCGAAGGCAGTGGCCACCTGGGAATTCGGGACTTGGCGGTTCCAGTACTCCTGGTTTTCGGTGGCAGAGGAAATCTGGGTGGTTCCGGTTCGACGGGGACGGACGTCTCCTACCTTCGAGCCTGCCCACACAACACCAGCAGATTTCGACTTACAAAGTATTAATTGTTGTATTGGTTGTGCCCTGTTCACAACAGTAAAACTTGTTATTCACCTTTCTCTATTGTCCGTTCATTGCGCCCCCTGTTGTGGGTCCGTGTACCTACACTTTCACAACAAATAATAATAATAATAATAAACAGCGCAATTACAATAGGGTCATCGTAGGACATTGCCTACTCAGGCCCTAATAATAATAAACAGCGCAATTACAATAGGGTCCTCGTAGGACTTTTTCCTACTCGGGCCCTAATAAATAATAATAATAAACAGCGCAATTACAATAGGGTCCTCGTAGGACTTTTTCCTACTCGTGCCCTAATAATAATAATAATAATAATAAATAATAATAATAAACAGCGCAATTACAATAGGGTCATCGTAGGACATTGCCTACTCAGGCCCTAATAATAATAAACAGCGCAATTACAATAGGGTCCTCGTAGGACTTTTTCCTACTCGGGCCCTAATAAATAATAATAATAAACAGCGCAATTACAATAGGGTCCTCGTAGGACTTTTCCTACTTGGGCCCTAATAAATAATAATAATAAACAGCGCAATTACAATAGGGTACTCGTAGGACTTTTTCCTACTCGGGCCCTAATAAATAATAATAATAAACAGCGCAATTACAATAGGGTCCTCGTAGGACTTTTTCCTACTTGGGCCCTAAATATGACTTAATTTGGCTCAGTGCCTCAAACTTTAGCCAAAAATCATCACATGTATAATCCAATCTTAATTCTTTATCTCGTGCGTCACAGAAGCAGGACTTCCAGCCAGGTTTTATTCATTTTTACAATTCCGATTACTTGTATAGTACCAAATCACTACATACGTCACCACCAACATGCTTCACAAAGGTAAAGTCTCACCTTTTTCATCCAGGGTTTTTTTTTTTTTTTTTAACTGTGTTTTATTGTGCTTTTATGGTAGCGCCTTGAGATTGGCTTCCCAAATGTAAGACGCTTTATAAATAAAATTTATTATTATTATTATTATTTTCACATATCCCATAATCCCTTGCGCACCAGAGAGTCGCTGCAGTCAAAACAACATAGAGAATCCACATGATGACAATTGTAAATGAATATTATACTACAAAAATTTAATTTTTTTATGTTTTTCGTCACGTTAATAAGAAACTGCTGCATGATACCCTGAAAACTTGCTAAAACAATTATAGCAAATAATCCGTGTCTGCTACGTTTAATCTGCATGGAATTTAATAAACGCAAACCGAATTTCAGACATATTATATATATATATATATATATATATATATATATATATATATATATATATATATATATATATATATATATATATATATATATATATATATATATATATATTAGTCTGGAACAAAGAGGACAAACTGTTGTAAAGAACAATAATCAAGACGTTAAAGAGCAAACTTCACTTTCCCCCAGAACGACATGATCAGGAAGCGAGCGTAGCTCACAGCAGCTCCCACTGAAAATAACGGAGAGACAGCCTGTGATTCTCACGTTTACATAAAGGCAATAACAATTTCTAAAAACTCAGAGAATATATTCACGAGAGTTTTAGGCACAATATAAAAATAGTTTTATGTTGCGATGTTAATACTATTGTCCATGTGCAGCGGTTAAAGTGCAGCGTGATCAGAGCGTCTCAATGTTACTGAGATCTCGCAGCGCAGCGACTCTCCAAGGTTTTGCGGGATTTGAAACCTGAAAAGGGTAGATTCAGGTTGTTCCATTTTAAAAGTGTCATTCCCAAACTGGTTAGAACCAAATCAAATTCCGGTTAATAACGTTCCGTGTCAGGTATGTATGACGTGTTACTATAAAAGTGTCTGTTAATGTAGGCTATCTCTAATACTGCAGTTAACAAGCTAGGCTATGCTGGGTACATTGTTTAGCGGAATTGCTTGTAACTAGCTAACTATTGCCAGCATTATTTCTTTTTACGTTAGGTTGTCCATCAAACATTTAAAAATGAACACAACACAACATTTACTTCCTCTGGCTAGATCGAAGAGACGCCACATTTTACTTCAATCACCTGTCGCTGGTAAATTTGTCACCAAAATTTTGTTTCTGTTCCTAAACATTAAAACAATTATAAATAGAAAATTGCAGGATTTGGGGCATGTTTTTACATCACACCTCAATTAGTAAATGCTAATTAACAGATTTTGCACACTGACTCCTTTAATGAAATGTTCTGTAGTTTTTTGTTGTTTTTTTGGTTGCAAACTTTGTTTTTAAGTTACTTAAATTGTGATGGTTTAATAAGTTTGCTTTCTGTATTTTTTTTTATTATTAATTATTATCTTAAATTAAGTGCAGGAAAGTCTGTCTGATGTGGATTAATGGCCGATGTTCATCCATTAAATGTGTGCTGCAGTCTTTCTGTAACTGAAACCCTGATTGCATCTTAATGTTGAGAACATACAGGTTCCTCTCGTCCACAGTGAGTCCTTGTCAAAAACATTGAAAACCCGGGCACTTTGCTGTTTACCAACCTCACTTTTTAACACTGTTTTATGTATTATTTATAGAGACTGAAAGGAAAATGTATCATGCTGTCAGAGCAGCCTGAGAGCATTTTCTAAAATTGTCCCTTTATTTGATGTCCATCCAGTGCAGCTCATAAGCAGTGTTGTCCATCAGTAAATCACTCAATGGCATCAACTTTAATTTTAGTATGTATTTTAAATGAAAAAAACAACAACAATAATAATAATAATTGATTTTTTTTTTTTTTTTTTACTTTATGTACATATATAGTACCTTCAGCAAAAATAATTCAAAGTGCTTAAAAAAATTCCAAACAATACCACAGTGGTAAAAAAAAATCAACATGAATATAATTATTTAAAAATTCCAACCTGGATGAATTTGATATAAATCCATAAGAACACCAAATTATCACAATAAGAGTCAAAGACCATTTGGTAATCATAAATACCAGAATACAGAATTTTTGATGTAACAATTACTAGCAATACCACTCACTCACTCACCTTCAACCGCTTACTCCAATGAAAGGTCACCGGGTGCTGGAGCCTATCCCAGCAATCATAGGGTGTGAGGTGGGGTACACCTTAGACAGGACGCCAGTCTGTCACAGGGCCATATATAGACAAACTAACACATTCTCACCTGCACACATACACCTACAGACAATTTAAAGTTTCCGCTTCACCTAACCTGCGTGTCTCTGGATGTAGGAGGAAGCCGGAGCACCCGGAGGGAACCCACACAAACATGGGGAGAACACGCAAACTCCATACAGAAAGGGCACAGGTGGGAATTGAACCAATGACTTTCTCGCTCTGAGGCAACAGTGCTAACCACTAAGCCACCGTGCTGCCAGTAGCAATAGCAGAAATACATTAAGTACCGGTGTTGCCAACTGAACGGTCCCCCTAAAAATTGGTCTCCCCTGATGACGCGGTTCACGGATTAACACCTCGTTTCTGCTTCAAACTGCCTCCAGTCATCATCTGTCTCAGCGACAGATATCTGAAGCTTTTGTACAACAATCATTTCCATATAAATTCAGCATTATTTCATCATAAAAGATGGCAGAAGCAATCAAAGTTCCACGGCTAAATGAGCTGCTAGCTGATGTGTTCACTGCCCGTCTGACATTTTAAAGCGTCATGGAATTTCGCAGAGTTTCTGCTTAAAATGGCCTTGTTTCTACTTAAAACTGACTTTAGAATGATTTAAGAGGTTTTACCTTCATCATCTGATGGTTAATAATCACATTAATCCATTTGATTGCTTTGGGTGTCTCAGATGTGCTGCTGCGGTCCGAAATGATGCATGAGCAGATGCAAAAGGCCGACCAATTTTGGGCGGCAGATTACACACACACACACAGAAAATCATAAAGAGCTGTAGTGGTTAAAAGCTTGTAATCAGAAGATCCCTGGTTCCATTCCCCATCACACAAAAAAATCCCTAAGGTCCCTTGGGCAATTGTTCCTTGTGTGCAGTTGAGCACCTTGCATGGCAGCACACTGACATCAGTGTGTGTGTGATCTTTGAAACCAGGGGCGTAGGTTTGCATATGGACCATAGGGACAAGTCACAACCATTATTTTGGGATGGCAAAATAGTCCCTACCAATATTTAGCATTTTTGTTTATATAACAAAATCATTCACTATTTTTTTTTTTGCGAACTCGATACTATAATTTTAGTCGTCACGTTTTGTGTTTTCGACGTGCCAGAATGACAGGGTTACCCATGTTGCAATTTCATTGGCTCACGTTCTTCTCACATGGACGTAAACAAAGCGCATCTCGTGGCAGGCAGTGCTTCATTTGTAAAGTGGGAGGTCCCGGAGCGCAGAGGATGGGTGGCTCCGGTGCAGTGTTGCCAGATGTACGATAATTATCGTATTTGTACGATAGTTTTGCCCTCTGTACGATGTACGATCAATAATGGGAATAAATCCAATATGTACGATAATTTCAGTTGGTTGCCCAAACACGCATCTCTCTCTGACACCCAAGAATCATTTTGCAGGCGTTGCACTCAGGCGGCATCAAAGACACAACACACACAGCTTTGGCCGCCCGGGACAACGTCATTTGAAAGCCCGCCCCCTCCCCATACAAAGTAATGAGTTCCATCCAATCTGTGCCGTGACAGAAAGATTCCCCAACCAACATCTTTTTTTTTTTTTTGAAACTTTATTTGAACAAATGCAACAACAAACGAACAAAACACAAGAGCAAAGAGATATACAAGAAAAATAAAAAAAAGTTCAAGTTCCTTATGGAGGTGTCAACATTTTTTCTGTGTTCAACAAAATCTGCACAAGTGTCCATGGCATCGGATGACGACAGCGACCTCGAGGTTGAATTCGACTCTTTCTAGTCTGGTAATTAACACGTTTGTGTCCCTTCACAGAAAAAAAAAAAATCTTTCTAGTAGTGCGTTCTAGTTTCCCCATTACTATAATTACTGCTTAAAAATGTGACATAAAATTCTTTGGAAATTAAAAAAAAAAACGCTAAAATAGCTACGTTGTATGCGTTTTGTTTGTGTACGATCATTTCTCCCAAAATACGATAATTTTGAGGTTTTGGTACGATAGTTTCATATTTCATATCTGGCAACACTGCTCCGGTGCAGAAAAACAAGAAGGGCGGGGTGGAGGGCTTGCGAACAATGCTGTGCGCCACACTTACAATAAACTGCACACCCACACACACCTTCACAAATGACACTAACATCCTGCCTTTTCCTCAGAAATTACTACATTTATGTTTGCTGTCTGTCTCTGTACTTTTTTTTGTCACTTTTGCGCTCTTTTTCATACTTTTGCCTCGTTTCAAAAGTCACCGAACGCACTTTACCGTAATATATGCAACATATAGCATGCTGTTGGAAAGCACGGGTTCTTGGCTTGCTGTCAGTGTTAAATTATTCAGAGTGAGGGCTTACATGAGAACTTACGGTAATGAGAATCAGCGGCGCATTAGTGTGAAACTTCCGTGTTTTTCCTCTGCGTTATGACATCACAGGCTTCGTTTACCGTAATACACCATATATATCATTGGAAATCCCTTTTTTTTTTAAATTAGGTTGCCAGATACCTACAACTGCATTATTGATGAAGAGAATAGATTATACATCTTGGTTGCAAAAACCTTTTTTTTTTTTGTTAGCTCCGCAAGTATTTTTTTGTTGTCTTGTTCTCTCAGGTGTAGGCCTATCGAATAGATTCGTGATTTTGGGTGCAATTTTGTTATTTAAGCTATTTGTTTGTTTGCCTACACGCTTAATATTGTAAATAAAGTGCTAAATTATTCAGCATTATGTCGTCATATGTTATGTATTATGCTGTACTTGTGCGTCTAATGGTATGAGTGGGTTAGGGGGTGGTGGTGGTGGGCAGGGGGGCCGGGGGGGGTGGTATTGTCCCTACCAAAGCTGAGACCAAACCTACGCCCTTGTTTGAAACCATTTTGCGAGTCTGCATTAGATGGATAAGTGCTACAGAAATACACTCTGTGTAGCACAGCGACACCTGAATTTACTCAGTTGTGTCTTGAGGAGGCTGATCCTTGTACATTTGAACGGCGATGAACTGTAACATTCTGAGCAACAGACGCACAGCCTCAGCAGAGTACACTCGGTCCTCACGTTCCTCCAGACAAAATGCATCTAGACCTTCTAAAACCAGTGTGCCATAAATGTCACCTTCTTTCAAGTGTGGAGGCCAAGTTGGACCTTCACGTGATGGTTTGTGTCCTATAAATCTTTGAGTACGACATGAGAGGAGAACAAGCCACTCGTGATACTGACTGCTGGAGTATTTCAAACTGCTATGCGCCTTTTCAGCAGCAGACGCAGAGGACACGAGCGCACAAGGGCAGCTGATGAATGATGCAAAGAGAAAAAAAAAAAGAGAATGACAGACTCTTTGCAGTTCCGTCTGGGCCTATAACGTTTGCAGCTACAAGTGTATTTACCACCGAAAGAGGTCGAGTACAAGCCAGGAGCTGCAGTTGTATCTCTCTCCTTCCCTGTTCCATCTTTCGGGCTCTTCAGTCAACACCACTTACCTCGATACGGTCAGGCAAAACTCAGACAGCTTGGCTTGCTAAGGAAGCTGCCTGCTCTGCATCTTCATACCGTCCCCCTCCCTCTGGTCTCCCCTTTCAACAGTTTATTTACCCCCATTTAACCCTTCGTCAGCAAAACAAAGGCTTCCTGTGCATATGTGTCCCCATTTGGATGATTTTTGTTGCTGCCAACATTTCCTGCCTGTTCTCCGGTGGCTGAATCGGGTAGTTTGTCTCTCGCTCTGAGGGAGGAAGTCTCGCCATCAATTATAGATTATGCTGACTGGGTGGAAATGTGTCACATGGACAGAAACACGCACAGACGCTCGCATACAGGAGCTTAAAAACAAACTTGAAACTTTCTTTCACCAAAACATCAGATCTAGTCTTGCATCTCAGATGTACCTTCTGGCAAATTGTAGCTGAACTTTCAGGTCTTCTTTTTAAGAAAATCCTCCTCTACACCACTTCATCGTGAAAGCTGTGTAACTGGGGATAAAAAATGCAAAATATGCACGATACACAATTTCTCCAATCACAGCCACAGAAGCCTGTAAGTTCTTCTGGGTTGTCTGGGTGTCTTGGTGGCTTTCCTCACTCTTCTCCTTCTTGCACAGACGCTCAGTTTTTCTAAAACTGACTACTACACACAGATTTACCATAGAGTGCCATACTGTTTATATTTCTTAATAATTGATGTAAATAAAGTTCAAGACATATTCAGTGACTTAGAAATGTTCATGTATCCATCCCCTGACTTGTCTGAAGAAAACTGGCAATAAAAATGATTATTTACAGGTGTTATACCAAAGCATTCCATGACTTACGTAACCCATCATCTTATAGCTTTAATTAATTTATATGAAGTTGTAGAGATTTGCTTTCAGTTTGAGTTTTCCGAAGATGATTTTAGATTTTTTTTTGTGTGTGTGTATTTTTTTGTATTTGAAATGGCATAAGCAAATTAAAATGTGTGAAATACCAAGTGTTTCAATAATTTTTGGAGGGCACTGAATGTGAGGAAGCTAGGACCTTATGTTCCTTCCTTCTCTTCTTTCGCCTCCTTAACCTCATGAGACTCTGCATCCACATATGACATGATTTTCTTGAAAATCACTTCATGCTTAATCTTAGGTCATATGAGGATAATGTCACACAAGGTTAGTGGGTTTTAAAGTGAATAGAAAGGCCCTTCAAGAGAAGGAGAAACTTTTCTGATAAATTCCCTCGACAGAGTCTCACTCTGTTCTTCTTTTTCTCAGAAATACTTCACCTTACAGGCACCAGTTTTCTGTGCTTACTGCCTCGTCCTTCCTTCTGCTGCACTCTTTCACTTTTTGCCATCTCTCTCTCTCTCTTTTCCCCAGGAATGTTTTTTAATCGTCATTTTCTGGACAACATTTACCTTCTCTCCATCTGCACTCTGTAGCTCTTGTGCGCTGTTTTTCCTCCTGCTTCCTTCTCTCTTATTCCATAAGACATGAGCTGTTTGACTCAGGAAGCATTTTATTCAGAGTAGATTAAATAATTAGATAGAGTGTCAGGTACATGGCCACATTTAGCCCAGAGGAATGTGATCAGGAAATTACCAGACTTCTGGGGTTACCGTGTACCATATTTTCTGGACGAGATGTCGCACTGCATTATGAATAGCATCTGCCCAAAATTACAACCCCAATTCCAATGAAGTTGGGACATTGTGTAAAATGTAAATAAAAACAGAATACAATGATTTTCAAATCCTCTTCAAGCTATATTCAACTGAATACATCACAAAGACAAGATATTTAATGTTCAAACTGATAAACTTTATTTGTTTTTGTGCATATATTTGCTTATTTTAAAATGGATGTCTGCAACACATTTCAAAAAAGCTGGGACAGTGGTATGTTCACCACTGTGTTACATCACCTTTCCTTCTAACAACACTCAATAAGCCTTTGGGAACTGAGGACACTAATTGTTGAAGCTTTGTAGGTGGAATTCTTTCCCATTCTTGCTTGATGTACGACTTCAGTTGTTCAACAGTCCGGGGTCTCCGTTGTCGTATTTTGCACTTCATGATGGGCCACACATTTTCAATGGGCGACAGGTCTGGACTGCAAGCAGACCAGTCTAGTACCCGCACTCCTTTACTACGAAGCCACGCTGTTGTAACACATGCAGAATGTGACTTGGCATTATCTTGCTGAAATAAGCAGGGACGTCCCTGAAAAAGATGTTGCTTGGATGGCAGCATGTGTTGCTCCAAAACCTGGATGTACCTTTCAGCATTGGTGGTGCCATCACAGATGTGTAAGATGCCCATGCCGGGCACTAACTTTTATACCCAATCATGACACCCACCTGTTTCCAGTTAACCTGTTCACCTGTTGAATGTTCCAAACAGGTGTTCTTTGAGCATTCATCAACTTTCCCAGTCTTTTGTTGCCCCTGTCCCAGCTTTTTTGAAATGTGTTGCAGGCATCCATTTCAAAATGAGCAAATATTTGCACAAAAACAAAAAGGTCCATTAGTTTGAACATTAAATATCTTGTCTTTGTGGTGTATTCAATTGAATATAGGTTGAAGAGGATTTGCAAATCATTTAATTCTGTTTTTATTTACATTTCACCCAACTGAAGTCGTACATCAAGCAAGAATGGGCAAGAATTCCACCTACAAAGCTTCAACAATTAGTGTCCTCAGTTCCCAAACGCTTATTGAGTGTTGTTAGAAGGAAAGGTGATGTAACACAGTGGTGAACATACCACTGTCCCAGCTTTTTTGAAATGTGTTGCAGGCATCCATTTCAAAATGAGCAAATATTTGCACAAAAACAAAAAGGTCCATTAGTTTGAACATTAAATATCTTGTCTTTGTGGTGTATTCAATTGAATATAGGTTGAAGAGGATTTGCAAATCATTTAATTCTGTTTTTATTTACATTTCACCCAACTGAAGTCGTACATCAAGCAAGAATGGGCAAGAATTCCACCTACAAAGCTTCAACAATTAGTGTCCTCAGTTCCCAAACGCTTATTGAGTGTTGTTAGAAGGAAAGGTGATGTAACACAGTGGTGAACATACCACTGTCCCAGCTTTTTTGAAATGTGTTGCAGGCATCCATTTTAAAATAAGCAAATATTTACACAAAAACAATAAAGTTTATCAGTTTCAGCTTAAATATCTTGTCTTTGTGATGTATTCAATTGAATATAGGCTGAAGAGGATTTGCAAATCATTGTATTCTGTTTTTATTTACATTTTACTCAATGTCCCAACTTCATTGGAATTGGGGTTGTTCTACCTCCATAGTGTGTGAACTGTCTATGCTATGCTATCCCATCAGCATAGCATAGACAGCACTCCCATGGAGTCTCATCAACAAAGAACAACTTCCTGGGAAAATTCATAGAAAATAGTGGACTACATGAAAAGAGCCATCTAAGGGCCTGCGGTATTGTATAAATATACATCAGGAACTCAGCTCAACCACTGGGTAGAGTATACTGATATCTACTACATTCTATTGAAAAATGTGAGGATATTAAACAGTTAAAAAGTCTCCCATTGGAAAATGAGAATTTTCACAGCATACATGGGTATGCACATATGATTCATCTCTAAACATTGTGGTCAGAGGATGGGTAAGATGGCATTGGTGTGGTACATCTGAATCAAATCTGTCATTTTGCTCTAAAATTCTGGAAAAGGTGGTTTCACAGCAGCTTGTGGACCACCTTACTGAGAATAATCTTTTTGAGCCACTGCAGTCTGCTTTTAGAAAATATAATTCCACAGAGATGGCTCTCACTAAAGTGGTGAATGATCTTCTGATGGCAATGGATTCGCACACCACTATTGTTCTGGTGCTGTTAGATCTTAGTGCTGCAATTGATACCATGGATCATCATATTCTACTCGATAGGTTGGAGAATCATTTCGGGATTACCGCGAATGCCCTTGCATAGTTGACATCATACCTGACCAGTCATTCTCACTGTTTCCTACAATAACACTACCTCTAACCTTAGTGACATGAAATTTGGGGTTCCACAGGGGTCCATCTTAGGCCCCCTGCTTTTCTCCTTTATATAGCACCCCTTGGGCACATATTGTGGCATTTTGGGATTACCTTTCATTGCTATGCTGATGATACTCATTTATACATGCCAATAACTGCTGGTAATCTCATCCACATAAAATCCTTAGAGTCCTTTGCATCAGTGAAAAGATGGATGTCTAGCAATTTCCTTTTTTTAAACTCTGATAAGACTGAAATGATGGTTCTTGGTCCAGTGAGACATTGGCATCAATTTGACCAGCTAATGCTTAGCCTAGGCTCGTGTGTCATACATCACAATGACAAAGTGAGGAACCTTGGGGTAATTTTTGATCCTACATTGTCCTTTGACCTCCACATTAGAGGACTGCTTTCTTCCACCTGCGAAATATAGCGAAGATTCATCCTGTCCTGTCTATGGCTGATACTGAGACCCTGATTCATGCATTTGTCTCTTCTAGATTGGACTACTGCATTGTAATAATTTCTGGTTTACTGCAGTCCAGCATTTGGGGTCTCCAATTGGTTCAAAATGCTGCTGCCAGACTTTTGACACGAAGCAGAAGGTTTGACCACATTATACCCATTTTGGCATGCTATCACTGGCTTCCGTCCCTGTGTGATCAGATTTTAAGGTACTGCTACTAAACTATAAAATTGTTCACGGACTGGCACACCCCCTACTTAGCTGACCTAATTAAACCTTACGTACCGGTCCGGGCTTTACGTTCTCAGCATGTAGGACTACTTTGTGTCCCATAAAAAGTCTGCAGGTCATAGAGCTTTCTCTTATCGTGCCCCTGTTCTGTGGAATGATCTCCCTGCATCAATAAAATAGTCAGAATCTGTAGACTTTCAAGTCCAGACTTAAGATGGACTTATTTTCCCTTTTGTATGGCTAGCATACCGTCGTAGTATAGTACTATGCTTTTGACCCTTTTAAATTCATGTTATTAGGAAAAGGAGCGGGCTGCGGCCTCAATTTTATCTAAATTCTGTTTTTTTTTAATGAAGCTTAGGGCTAGTAGCCGGCGATTACCTTAGTATTTGTCTTGTTTTTCTTGTTAATGCTGACAAATTATACTATATTTATTGTCTTTCTGATGCCTGATTCTGTTTTTTCTCTCTGTTTGAGGTGTGTCTCCATCCAGAGATGGGAGTGATGTCTACTTTTGCAACCCTCCCATCTTCTGCACCAGCAAAATTTCCTATATATTTGTTTTGTAGATTGTTTTGTCAGTTGTGTCGGTAGCATGGCCCAAGCAGAGGGTCACCCCTTTGAGTCTGGTCTGCTTGAGGTTCTTTCCTCAAATCATCAGAGGGAGTTTTTACTTACCACTGTTGCTCTGGGGTTGGTAAGGTTAGACCTTACTTGTGTGAAGAGCCTTGAGGCAACTTTGTTGTGATTTGGCGTTATATAAATGAAAATAAATTGAAACTGAATTGTGTCCCTATTACTCACTAGCTTACTTCTAGTACGTACTACTGTAGTGGTTGGGTAGTATATACTAACCAATGTTAGTACATATTGAGTATTCAGATGGAGGGGATGACTAAGGCACTTCCCAGGAAAGGCTGGTACCCATTTACATATAGCTGCATGGACGCTACAGATGAAATGTCTAGTCCAAAGACACACAGAGGTAACATGACCAGGGATCAAACCCAGGTCTACATATTCATAGCCCAACTCCTTGTCCTATTCATCTACTTGCAACTTTCATTGAAACCAAACCTGGTTTATGAAGGTTTGTGTTTGGGAGACAGATGGACAGGGTTTTTAGGAGGGTACGATGATGTCATTTATCTTGTGTTTGTAACGGGGTTACATTTGCTGGTTTCTCACAAAATAACCCAACATTTCATTAGCAGTTCTAACACCTTCTTTGTGTCTTTCTGTCTCTGTCTCCAGGGACCAGTTATCACTCCCAGTGCTGAGCAGCAGCACCGAGCAGAAGGAGAAAGAAAGGAGTAGAATGTCCAATCAAAGATGTATCTGGCCTCAGAAGACATGAGCACCAGCCAATCTGGCAGCTGGATGGCCTCCACATGCCAATTTAGACATAATAAATCAAATGTGACCCCCTAATCAAACAGTTAACACAGTTTACCTCGACCCAGATAACCGTAAATGAGGGGCAGCATCGCTTTCCTGCAGTTATATAATAAACTTCTGCACAGGATCGTTTTGCTGTGGTGTGACTCCGCCTAAAGATCTCCAGATCACCGTATGCTGAGGTATTCCCACAGTAATAAGGCCTCGCTCCCGTTCAGATGCCAATAGTCTTTACCAGTAACTGTTAGATGGCAAACGTGGTTGGACAGCTTTCTCCACTGGACACTGTGACTGCTTCCCAAATGGCTCAGGCCACAGGACGGGGCCGACAGAAGTGTGACGCCACCAGAGGCTCTTCATCAGCGCTTCTGTCCGCAGCCAGGTCCTTCCTCTGTTGGCTCACCCTACTGTCAGTAATCCGGTTACCGACGGTAACAGGTGATTGCTGGCTAATTGAAGGGGAGAAAGGCTTTGTGTGGCTGGCGATCTGCAGCATGAACCAGCCGCCTTACGAGGCCATTCCATCCCACATCAACAGGTAAGAAGTCCGGAGGTGAGCTTCCGCCACATGGGTCTATATGTCTTTGCCACAAAAAAAATAAATAAAAAATCTGCAGCAGACACTCTTCTCTCAACAGCACTATTGTGGATCTGAGGCTGAATGAGAACAAGATACGGTCGATTCATTACTCTTCGCTCAGTCGCTTTGGCAACCTCACTTATCTGAACCTCACCAAGAATGATATCAGCTATGTGGAAGATGGAGCATTTTCAGCACAATTTAACCTGCAGGTAAGCCACCGCATTCTGTACATTTACACAGGTGCCTCACACACACAAAAAAGTACTCAGGTCTTCTGCAAATTTCAGTATTTTTATTTTATTCCTGTGCTGCATTCTGATGATGTCATTGGAACTCTGTCCTGATGGCTGTGAGACAGAATGTCCAAAGTTTTCTGTTTTCCACGGCTGCAATGCCAGACAAGATGTTGATTTATTCCAACAAGGGAGTCAATCTTTCAGGAGAAAATCAGCAGCAAACACTGACATAATACAGCAAACAGTGACACAACACCACAGAATGTGTATATATATCAAAGCCAGAACCAGGGGAACCAGACCATCATTCAGCAAGGTGTGGCAAAGGTGTTCACTTTTTTATCCACAAACATTTCAAATGTTCTGGTACTTGCCATCATAACATTCAAGACTGTAAAGTTGCTTTTCTCTGTGGTGTATTTTGTGGTAAAATATGCACCAAAATGCAGGAAATGGCACCTAACAATTATAAAAAATTCACAATATTCTAATTTTCATATATTAAATCTTTTTCAAACATTACACTGTCAACTCTCATCCAGTATTTTTGGAAATACGCTCGATTGTATGCAGTATGTACTCATGTGTATGCAGTAACTGTATTTACGGTGCACCCAGAAAGTATTCACAGCGCTTCACTTTTTCTACATTTTGTTAGGTTACACAGCCTTATTCCAAAATGGAGTAAATTAATTTTTGACCCCTCAAAATTCTACTCACAACACCCCATAATGACAACATGAATTTTTTTTCTTAATTTCTGCAAATTTATTAAAAACAAAAAAACTAAGTAATTGCTTGTACATACGTGTTCACAACCTTTTCTCAATACTTCGTTGATGCACCTTTGGCAGCAATTACAGCCGCAAGTCTTCTTGTGATGCCACAGGCTTGGTGCACCTATCTTTGGGCAGTTTTACCCATTCCTCTTTGCAGCACTTTTCAAGCTCCATCAGGTTGGATTCAGGTCTGGACTCTGGCTGGGTCACTCAAGGACATTCACAGAGTTGTCCTGAAGCCACTCCTTTGATATCTTGGCTGTGTGCTTAGGGTCATTGTCCTGCTGAAAGACAAACCATCATGCCAGTCTGAAGTCTAGAGCACCCTGGAGCAGGTTTTCATCCAGGATGTCTCTGTACATTGCTGCATTCATCTTTCCCTCAATCCTTGATATCATGCTTGGTTTGTGCTCTGACATGCACGGTCAACTGTGGGACCTTATATGTAGACAGGTGTGTGCCTTCCCAAATCATGTCCAATCACCTGAATTTACTCCAGGTGGACTCCAATTAAGCTGTAGAAACATATCAAGGATGATCAGTGGAAACAGGATGCAGCTCCATGGCAAAGGCTGTGTATACTTACAGTGGGGTAAAAAAATATTTAGTCAGATTGTGCACATTCTCCTACTTAGAAAGATGAGAGAGGCCTGTAATTTTCGTCATAGGTACACTTCAACTGCGAGAGACAAAATGAGAAGAAAAATCCAGGAAATCACATTGTAGGATTTTTAAAGAATTTATTTGTAAATTATGGTGGAAAATAAGTATTTGGTCACCCACAAACAAGCAAGATTTCTGACTCTCACAGAGCTGTTACTTGTTTTTAAGAAGCTTTTATGTCCTCCAGCTGTTACCTGTATTAATGGCACCTGTTTGAACTTATCTGTATAAAAGATACCAATCCACAGCCTCAAACAGTCAGACTCCAAACTCAACCACGGCCAAGACCAAACAGCTGTCAAAGGACACCAGGAGGAAACTTGTAGATGTGCACCAGGGTGGAAAGAGTGAATCAACAATAGTCGAGCAGGTTGGTATGAATAAATCAACTGTGGGAGCAATTGTAAGAAAATGGAAGACATACAAGACCACTGATAATCTCCCTCGATCTGGGGCTCCACGCAAGATCTCATCCCATGGGGTCAAAATGATCATGAGAATGGTGAGCAAAAATCCCAGAACTACACGGAAGGACCTAATGAATGACCTGCAGAGCTGGGAGCAAAGTAACAAAGGCTACACACTACGCAGAGAGGGGCTCAAATCCTACAGTGCCCGGCGTGTCCCCCTGCTTAAGCCAGTACATGTCCAGGCCCATCTGAATTTTGCCAGAGAGCATACGGATGATCCAGAAGAGGATTGGGAGAATATCATGTGGTCAGATGAAACCAAAATATAACATTCTGGTAAAAACTCAACTTGTCATGTTTGGAGGAAGAAGAATGCTGAGTTGCATTCCAAGAACACCATATCTACTGTGAAGCATGGGGGTGGAAACATCATGCTTTGGGCCTGTTTTTCTGCAAAGGGGACAGGACGACTGATCCGTATTAAAGGAAGAATGAACGGGGCCATGTATCATGAGATTTTAAGCCAAAACCTCCTTCCATCAGTGAGAGCATTGAAGATGCAACGTGGCTGGGTCTTCCAGCATGACAATGATCTCAAGCACACCGCTCAGGCAACAAAGGAGTGGCTCCATAAAAAGTATTTCAAGGTCCTGGAGTGGCCTAGCCAGTCTCCAGACCTCAACTCCATAGAAAATTTGATGAGGGAGTTGAAAGTCCATGTTGCTAAGCGACAGCCCCAAAACATCACTGCTCTAGAGGAGATCTGCATGGAAGAATGGGCCAAAATACCAGCTACAGTGTGTGCAAACCTGGTGAAGACTTACAGGAAATGTTTGACCTCTGTCATTGCCAACAAAGATTATGTTACAAAGTATTGAGTTGAACTTTTATTATTGACCAGATACTTACTTTCCACCATAATTTACAAATAAATTCTTTAAAAATCCTACAATGTGATTTCCTGGATATTTTTTCTCATTTTGTCTCTCACAGTTGAAGTGTACCTATGCTGAAAATTACAGACCTCTCTCATCTTTCTAAGAAGGAGAACTTGCACAATCATGGGGTGACTAAATACTTTTTTTACCCCACTGTATGTACCTGTGACTTTTTTTTTTTTTTTTTTTTTTTTTTACAAATTTGCAAAATCTCAAAAAATTCACATGGTCATTATGGGCTACTGAGTGTAGAGGTTTGAAGGGAAAAATTAATTTCCATCCATTTTTAAATAAGGCTGTAGCATAAAATGTGGGGGAAAAAAGAAATAATCTGAATACTTTCCGGATGCGCTGTATTACTGTACAGTGCTACTGTATGCATCAACTAATATACATGACAGAAAAACCTCTACAGAAAAAAAAAGTTAGCAGTAGTTTCACAAAGATACAAAGGAACTTGGACCAAAAGACTCTAATATATGGGATTTCTTCAAAATTGTGGTATAAGAGTATGTGTGAAATTTATAAGGAGAATGAAATGAATGAAATTGTTCTCTAACTGGGAGATTTGATATGACTCCCCCTAATTTAAAGCAACATTATGTAGGATTTAGGAGTGTTTAGTAGCAGAAATAGAATATTAATAACCATATGTTTATTAGTGTGTAATTACCATCAAGAATGAATAAATGTGTTTTCAGCAGCTGAGATTGAACCCCGAGCAGGCTCCGATGTGGATATGAAGGGTTCCTCCACTATGCACTGTCTCCTAGTTGCTAGTGCAGGCTAACAAGTTTGAGAAGCCTCATTTTTGTGAAATGGAAACTCATACATATTGCTGATCACAAAGCAGGGATAGGGAGCATGAATCCCCATTAGAAAAGACACGAAAATGTGAAGGGAATAAAAATCTGGTGACAGAATAATGCAATCTGCAACTCATCACTAGATGACACTAAATCCTACACACTGTAGCTTTAACATCCAGTGTTTCATTGAAGCATCAGCAAACCAGCATCTGGTTTAAAAAAAAAAAAAAGTAGATGAAAATTAAGACAATCCATCCAGTGGTTCCTGAGATGTGGTATAACATCCACAGAAGCATGCACAGACAGAATGTAGTGCAATATGTGTAATTGTTCTCCAAATTAAAACAGCAACTTGCACAATAATATCAACAGCAACTCCAGCAGACTGACTGATAGGACTGTTTTTGAATGGCTAATTGGTGAAAAAAGCCCATTGGTTCTTTGACATTTAGTAGCGATGCTTTGAATCAACCTACAGAATGCATGATTCTTAGAAATCTTGGCTTAATAACCTAAACTATGCAAATGTGTATAATGTACTTAAAAATTAGCCCAATTAAAAAAAAAAGCCAAATGTTCTCAAGTGTTAAAGTGTCAACAGGCAACTAATGCAGTGATGTAAGATAAAGGGTAATTCTACA
Source organism: Thalassophryne amazonica (assembly GCF_902500255.1). NCBI lineage: Eukaryota > Metazoa > Chordata > Actinopteri > Batrachoidiformes > Batrachoididae > Thalassophryne > Thalassophryne amazonica. Next base: position 12,353,215 of record NC_047117.1, read on the forward strand.
TAATCTGTTCTTTAGTCTATTTTCTACTAATGATTCTTTTTTTAAATTAGTATAATTTAAACCAAGGAAAATTATCTTACTACTTCCTTCATTGCTGTACACAAAGACAAACTCACAGTCACTAGAGACAATACCAGCTCATTACGGCTTCCAGGGAATGTTCAAGCAAAAGTGTTTTTGCCAAACTGATCTGAACGCAGCTGTAATGAGCTGGCATGGCACAGAGGATTAGATCACAGGGTGAAACATGAGTTGTAGCGAACGATCCTCTGTGCTGTGGTAATGTTTCAGGCTTGTCATGTGCCGTGTCTGGCGCTGGCTAGCTCTGCAGAGATTAGAATAATCCCACTTGCCTTTTGCTCTCCACAGGTTCTCCAGATGGGCTTTAACAAGTTGAGGAACCTGACAGAGGGGATGCTAAGAGGTTTGGGCAAACTGCAGTACCTCTACCTGCAGGCCAACCTCATCGAGACCGTCACACCCAACACCTTCTGGGAATGCCCCAACATCGAGAACATAGACCTCTCCATGAATAGGTACAGGACCATTTGTGGGTCCATCTGTCCATAATATTCAAATGTAGGCGTTATGAGATATGTAGTGTTTTCATTCATGCTTTAAAAGATCACACAGCTCATTTTTTAAGAGAACAGGCAGCTCAGTGTGATAAGAAGCTAGGATCTCTCTCTCTCTCTCTCTATATATATATACGTATATACACGTATACACACACATTATGTTGACACTGTTGCAGGGTTGTAGCTATAGCGAGGGAGTATGACAATGTTGGATTACACATTGGTTAACATTTAAAAATGCTCCTGGAAAGTTGACCACATTATTTATCTGATCATATAGTTTGGACTATCTATGCCTGAATGTTATCAAGTTATGGGGTAAAAACGGTAAAAAAAAAATGGTGACAAAGGTCTGTTTTAGTTTGTACAGAGTTCAAAGGTTAAAGGTGCTCCAGTTTTGGTAAAAAGAGATTATTATTATTATTATTGGTTCAGCTAAAAGAATTAATGTATGGAATAGTTTTAGTCATGTTGAGTGTTTGGCCTCAAAACTAGACGTCAAACAAGGTCAACACCCATTGGATCCTGTAACATGTTACCCCTGAACGTGATAACTAAGAATTACAAGTGGTGCAGATTTTTCTTGTTTTATAATCATACGAGCTCAACCAGTAATATGTATCCTTTTTTAAAACCAAAATTGGAGCAACTTTTGACCACTATCCAAACTCATATTAACCTGTGTTACTATCTTTGCCCCCATAACCACATAACCTTCGGTGATAGATCAAAATATACCATATACCTTTTTGAATGTTTATGATCAGACAAATAATGTGGTATACTTTTCAATATGATTGAGAATTTTAAAATATTGACCTCTGTGTAATCCTTTACTGACTCCTACCTGGCTACAGCTACTACCCTGGGATGACTATCATACATCCTTGTGTAGGGCATGGTACACTGAGGCTGGATTGTAAGTATTGCTTTAGTCTCCTTTAGGGGTACTATTTAGGTAAAAATTGGCCTCTTGGCTCATGGACTATTAGTGCAGCGGATAAGAAAATATTTAGAGGGGAATCCTGCAAATGGTGATAAAAGCATCAAATTTGCTAGAAATACTCCTCAGACAATCATCTTTTGAAAAAACGATTGGCCACTTGAATTTTCAATCGGTGGTCAGGTAGGGGTCAATTGAAGAATTACACAGAGGTCAAAATTAAAAGATTCTCCAATCATATTGAAAAATATTCCACATTATTTGCCTGATCATAAAGATTCCAAAAAGGTACAGTTTGGACTATCTGTGACTGAATTCTATGGAGTTACGGGATAAAAACAGCAAGAATGGTGACAAAAGTCAGTTTCATTTTGTACAGGGGTTAAAAGTTAAAGTTGCTCCACTTTTGGTAAAAAGTGATGCAGATTACTAGTTGTGTTAACACGGCTTTAAAAAGGAATAGTTTGGACCATGTACCATCCTTACTTATCACGTTACGGGGCAACATGTGTCACATGTCATAGAATCCTATAGACGTAGACCTTGTTTGACCTTTACTTTGGAGACCAAGCATTCAACACTGTCAACACTATTCCATTAATTAATCCTATTAGCTCAACCAATAATTTGCATCACTTTTTTACCAAAATTGGAGCAACTTTAACTTTTGACCCCTGTACAAAATGACACTGACCTTTTTCACCATTCTTGCTGTTTTTATCCCGTAACTCCATAGAATTCAGTCACAGATAGTCCAAACTGTACCTTTTTGGAATCTTTATGATCAGGCAAATAATGTGGAATATTTTTCAATATGATTGGAGCATCTTTTAATTTTGACCTGTGTAATTCTTCAATTGACCCCTACCTGATCACCGATTGAAAAGTCAAGCGGCCAATCTGTTTTTTCAAAAGAGGCGTGTCTAAGGAGTATTTCTGCCGAATTTGATCCATTTGCATGATTGTTTCACTTATCTGCTGCACTATATGCGGGGTTTGTTGAAAGGCACTTTCAGTGGTTAAAACATGAAAAAACTGCAAATTATATAATTAGAGACTACAAATATGACAGAATGGTGAAAATATATTTATACATTTCTTGTATCTGTCTCAGGATTCAGGTGTTGGATGGCAGTTTGTTTTCTGTACTCTCCAAACTGACCACTTGTGAACTTTACACCAACCCTTTCAACTGTTCCTGTGAGCTGCTGAGTTTCCTGCGCTGGCTGAATTCATTCCCCAACAGGACCAGTGAGAGGATGGTGTGTGACTACCCCCCGGAATTCTCTGGCTACAACCTCCTAAGCCCGAACCCTCGAATGGCTGCCAGCCGCAACGCTCTGCACATACTTAGCATTGTGTGCACCGACAATGGCAGTAACGTGACGCCATACTTTATCATTGGCTCATCTGATTCCACCACCCTGCCGCCAGATTTTGCCTCTCCTTGTGGATTAGACGACTGTGCATCCGGGACACCTCCTGATGAAGTCATCAGCTTGAGCCCCATTTTCTCTGACACCAACCCCAGTATGACGCTGAAGCAGGTGATGCACTCGAGTGCCGTGATCACTGTTCAAATCCCAAATCCGTACAGGAAAATGTACATTCTGATGCTTTACAACAACAGCTTCTTCACAGTTATCCAGAATCTGAAAAGTCACAGAGAAGATGTTGAGTTAAAGAACTTAACCCCCAACACAGACTACACTTACTGCGTGGCTTCTATTCGAAACTCACTGCGCTTCAATCACACCTGTCTGACCATCTCCACCGGCCGTCGGGCCGGGGCAGAGAGCGTCGCCAATCAGTCATCAGCCACCCACTACATTATGACTATTCTGGGCTGCTTATTTGGGATGCTGATTTTCCTGGGTTTTGTTGTCCACTGCCTGAGGAAGAAGCGGATCATGGAAGAGAAAGAGAGGAAGATGAGCAGGATCCAGAGGACTCTGATAGAGCTCAAGTATGGTGGAGAAGGAGATATAGAGGGAGGGAGTGGGGGTTCTGTTTCCCAAAAGCTTTCCGCTGGGGACAGTATCTCCAGGATGCCCTACCTGCCTCAGGGTGGTGAGATAGATCCGTACAAGCTCCAGGAGGTGATAGAAACACCAGCACACAAACCTGCCAAGCTGAACTACATGGAGGTGAGAGGATCGGGTGTGGAAAGAGAGCGTGAAAGAGAGATGTCGCCACAAGCCAACCCTCAAGGCTCAGTCGCGGAGATTTCAACCATTGCTAAAGAAGTCGACAAGGTTAATCAGATCATCAACAACTGTATAGATGCTCTCAAATCAGAGTCTACCTCCTTTCAACAAGGGATCAAGTCTCCTTCTGCAGGTGGAGGGTCTGTTTCAACTGCTGAACCGCAGCTGGTTCTGCTCTCTGACCAGAGTGGAGAAAGAGGAGAGCGAGGAGGAGAATTCCTCTCCCCAGTGTATAAGGGTGGAAGAGGAGGAAGGGAAGACAGGGGGAGAACCTACCATCAGTCCTTGCAGCGACACCACAGCATGGAGGCTCCTCCAACCTCCAAAAGGCCAAGCACGTCGTCGTCTCCTGGTTCTGCCCGCAGCCCTCGCTCCTTCCGCTCAGAGGGAGGCTATCACGCCTCCGAATCCCGCTACATTGAGAGGACGTCGCCAGGAGAGAGGGGAGGTGGAGGAGGCGAGGCCATCCGTACAGTCACTCCAGCAGCGGCTATCTTACGAGCTGAAGCCCAGAGAATCCGTCAGTACAATGAACACCGCCACTCTTACCCCGGATCCCAGCAGCACCTCCAGGAACTGCAGCACCATCCACAAATCATGCAGGAGCTGCACCACCACCCAGGGGGTCGTAAGCCCTCGGTTTTAGACCCCCTCACCCTCAGCAGGCAGGCCAAGCAGCGGGAGATGGTCTACTCTCAGCTTGCGCCAAACTACCAGCTCTCTCCCCACTATCACAACCTCAGCTACTGCTCCAGCCCAGAGGAAGACGAAGAGGAGGAAGGGCTCCTCTGCACACCAACCCTGGGCCTGTGGGAGAGGTTCAAACTGCACCGCAAAAGGCACCGGCAAGCGTCCATGGAGGATGAAGGATACGTGGCGGCCGGACACGCGCTGAGGCGAAAGGTTCAGTTTGCCAAGGATGAGGATCTTCACGACATACTGGACTACTGGAAGGGCGTGTCCGCCCAGCAGAAGGCCTGATCCTGCACCGGAACATCCCAGACCATGACGGAGATGGAAAACTACAAACATGGCGTCCCTTACATTACATGTTGATACGAACCCATATTTAAAAAGACCTGTAAATACACACACAAACACACACAAACACACACAAACAGCCTTTGCTTCTAACAACATAAATGAGGACCAAACTAATATACGGAACAACAAAAGGTATAACTTATAGAGAGACAGATTTACTTTTTGTAATGTAATAAAAATTATAGCTCAGACTTATGTAGCTATTTCTATTAAGATCTGAATGATTTAAAAACAAATGGAAACCTTAACTGTTCCTGGCGACCCACCCTGAACAGAGGCTCAGTCCACCGCGAGACTGACGTTCATCACACGTGGCTCTTGGTGAATTAAGCTCAAAAAGTCGTCTTCAAAGATTGTTGCTGATCTGGAACAAGCAAAATGCTAAATCTAATTCCGGATAGGTCGCCAGGCAACAGTCATGTTCAACTGTGCTGAGAAAGAGTAGGTAGCTCACACCAGAGAGCGAGTTTATTGTGCCAAATCAACAAAGGTGATCGAGGAGCCCTACTGTGTACCACCGTCTCCTTGCCACTGTTTTTTTTATATATACAGTTTAAAAAAATAACCTAGAATTACATATTACTATTAATTATTCTTAATTCTTCTTCTTATTCCTATGAACTTCATCATTACTCTTCTATTATTTGAATATGGCATGACTGTCGTGTGACTGTGTTTTGACTGTTTTGAACCTCTCGGCTGAGACGCGCACACCGCCAGAAACAAACGGCACGCACCGGCGAGACGTTTCAGTTCTCCTTTTTTTTTCCCGAGAACAAAACGCGGCATCTGCATCGCCCCCCAGCCGACCTCCTGCACCTGCTCCTCGTCCTCCTGCAGAGGAACGCTGTACAGACGAGAAAGAGAGAAGTTCTATATTTGCAAGAGGTGACTGCTTTGTTTGTACAACAATGGTTTTGAAATCTTTTAGAAACCAGAATCCCAAGTTAGCTACCTACCAGCTCACTTAACAATGGTACGTTTTTGATTTTGAAATCAAACTAAAAAGTTTAATCTTTAACTGAATGTCTTCATTTCCTCGAAGGGAAACATATCTGCACTGTTCAAAATCAAAAAACGACTCTTAGTAAAAAGACCTAAAACTTCCTTTTCCGATTTCACTGTAGCGCCACTGTGTTTTATTAGTAATTCATTTATTTTCACCTCCCATCTATCAGATTTTTACCTCTTTATTTTTAAATGCTCTGGTTCCACTGTGGTGCCAATGTGCCAAATCAGACGTATATATATAAAAAAATAATAGAAAAAAAAATTTAAATGGTATTCTTCACATCAATAAACACATCAGGTTGCCAAACATAATAAGAATTTGCACAAAACAATTCACCACCATTGGCTCACTTTCTATCCTCTAATCATTTCTAAGACCAAAGTACTGTGGTAGTAAATTAACCTTTGTAGCCCCTGACCCGGCCCAAACTATTTACCATCAGCTCCCCTGTTGCTACTCTCTTGCGTGCACACGCACACACACACTTTCTCTCTCTCTCACACACACACACTAATGAATGTATTCTTTGCAAATAAATACTATTTAGCAGCTGTATTTTTTTTTGTTTTTGATGTACAAACTGTTCAACTGTGTCTTCAGTTTGCTTAAGATGAACACTTGTGCTTAACTGTAAGCACTTAAAGGGGAACTCTGGGATTTTTCAACCCGTGCCCTAATTTTTGAGTTCAGTTTTTTTTTTTTACAAAAGATGAAAACCATGATAATCAGTCCAGTCCTGAGTAAGAATGCTAAAGGGCTAAACAGCTGGACAGTGGAAGCTTATGGGGCAAGTGGGAAAAACTTCAACGTAAACCGTTGTCAACACTGAACAGGACAAAATATGTCATTTGATTTGTCTGCTGGCATGAAAAGGATTCCTACAGAGCTAAAAATACATGTTTACCTCAGCATATGTTAACAAAAACGTTTTAAGAAGCCTGATACAGGCAGCAGCTTACCTTAGCCTTCTTCCAGTCTGCCATTTATACTGAACATTAATGAGGACAGAACCATCTGTCAGCACTTTGCATACATTTCCTCCATATTTGTGTCCATTTTCTGAAAGCCCATTGATACCGGCCAAGTGGACCAATACTGACGGTATTTGTGGGGGCAGTGTCTGCAGAGAGATGACCTCCATCTTACCCACTGCCTACTCCTTTCTTTTGTGATGGAACCATTGACTTTGCCAACTGTTGCCATGTTTTATATTGTCAGAAACTCTTAAGAGGGTACTGCCATCTAGTGGATGTTTTCTCAACATCTATGCCAATGTAAAGGACATACAGAAGTATGTGGACAGCAATGTTTACACTGTTTGAAATGCACAGATAGATCTATGGAGGCAAGTGGAGCTTAAATGAGCCTTAAGCAGATTTTTGATGAGAGGCCCGTTCTGCTTAGCTGGTAAACAAGAGGAACAAGTCGTTCATCTGCAATCAACTTGTATGGACTCAGTGCAGTGTAATTAAATTTATTGATACAGTGCCAAATCACAACATAAATCACCTCAAGAGTTGCATCAACAAACCGGAAGACGCTAAGGTAAGTCGCTGCCTGTATAATCAGTTTATATACATCCATACATTGGATTGCTGTTTAGCCCATGATGATTTTAACATTCTAATTCAATACTGAATTGATTAACACTGTTTTTGTCACTCATGGAATACTTAACCCACAAATATCAAAAACACCAGAGTTCACCTTTAGGTCTTTTAAGAAACTACTAATGGTATTCTAATGCTGCATTTACATGTGGATACTGTTTGGTGGAAAACATCGCCACAATTGCTACAAGACATGGACACCAGTATTGACTGTAAATATTTTTCAACATTTTTCATTTGTCCAAAGTCAGGTCTGGGAGTATGAGGTTGTTGCCACATCTAAGACACTACAGAACTGTCTTGTAAACAGGCAGAGAACTGGTTCATCTCCACCTCTTGAAAGTTACCATCGATCTGCCACAGCCAGAGGAAACATGGGCATCCTCATGGCCTTCCTCAGCCACTGGGGTGCTCAACACTGAGGCACTTGTGTGCTGAATCAAGCCCAAAGAAATGCACCAGATGGTCAAAAGGTCGTACCTGTCATTCTCTCACACTGTAAGCAATCGCTTGTTTGACACAAACTCATTCCATCAGCCTTTCAGAGCATATGGAGTCACGGGTGTGGCTGGACAGAGATGCAGGGAAGCTGATACTTTTTGCAGGAGAATGAACTTTAGGGTCCTGGTGCTTCCTGTTTGGTTAAGGTCCGTGTAAGGTGGAACTGCATCAAGAAGGGCATCCAGTGTAAAACCTGTGCCAAATCAACATGCAGATGTGCCTTGGATGTGATGTGGTGAAACAAGACACGCTGAGGGGACTTTTTATGCTGTTCTGAGAACACCTGATAGAATTTTGAAATACATAAGCTATAGCTCTGTACAAGTAAAGCCAGTTTCTTTTTTGTTTCTCTCTATTTTAAAGAGACATTTCCATCTCATTTTGTGTAAAAAAAAAAAAAAATTCCTGGGACAGGCCGACTGTCTCTGTCCTGTTACATTAGAACAGAATTTGATGCCATCTCGCTAGCTTAAACTTTTTCCTTTTCTAGTGAGGAAGGTTATTGAAAGAACTTTTCAAGAATGAGAGATGAAAAAAATTGGCTGTGGCTATATTAACACCAAAATCCTTTCCTCGGGGTTGTGTGCACTTGAGACTGCTATTTTAGTTATAGAACGTTAACCGTTGTTAAACAGTCAGAATCAGAACTATTTTAGATTCAGCAAATTTCTGAGAAAAATGGTCTCCTGTAGCAGCTTTATTTTATATGTATATCTAATTTCCACTGCATCATGTGGAAATCTGATTGTGTTGAGTTTTAGAACAACCATTGCAAAACAGTCAGAAAGTAAGAGTTTACTTTTCTATGTTGGTAAGGTCAGACTTTACCCACCTGAGATGCCTGGGGTTCAATTTTGTTGCGATTTGGCACTCTACAAATAAATTTAATTTACAACACTTCTGTGCTGAAACAGTTTGTCTCACCGATGACCACACCTGATCCTAATCCATCAGGTGGCAGACATGTCTATGGGATAAAACATAAGCAAAACAGTTGGGTTTTGTTTAAATTTAAACAAATTAATCTTCATTATATACTATATAAGATGATAGTGCGTGCTGTTTTTGTGTTATTGTGTTTAACTGGAATAACATTGGCTTATTTTCCGATCTATGTATTCACTCACTAAATTTTACAGGGTACAGATTGAGGTGTTTCCAATGTCTGTTTCCTATCTGCAGTCGGTGAACCACATGTGAATGCAGCATTTAACAAAATCTGACAACCTCTTGCACTCTTGGAGCAAATTCTGAAGGATAATTTCCTCTTCTGCCAATCCGCATCAGCCGCTGAATCAGATATCAACTTCAAATTTGCCGTGATACATTACATCTAAAAACAAACAAAAAAACCCAACAAGAGTTGGGGCTCTGTGTTATCAGAGGTTTTCACCTGATTGAGACGTGAAACGGGATGATCGCCCTCGTTGTGCTGAAGAAGGACTTGTTCAAAGCTGGAGGCTGAAAGGAGGAGAAAACTGTGATAACAATAATACTGTTTTCTACACACAACTGTGCTACAACAACTCATTTAAGAAGACAGAGAAGCAGGGATGGAGTCATGACCATTTCAATTCTACAGGATTTGAGATAACTGTTGTAGTGTTTGATCTCGCGGAACACTTTGTGAATTGAAACAGAACTGACTCCAACCTTGAAGCTCCACTGACAACAAAGCGAGGAACAAACTTTATTGGTGGATGAAAACACTGTCAAAAATTGTTTCTCTACTCTAACGAGTTCAGAATGCTCAAGTCATTAAGCCCTGTTGAAGCCATAATCGCGGGTTCGTGCACCGTTTTCTCCTGCAGCAGCTACGATGCGGTTCTCGCAGAAGAACCGTTCTACCTGCTCCAGAGGACCGGGTCCAGACTGTGCTGAGTTCTGTTCCCAGATTGTGGCTTTAACTCAAATGACAGCCTTAAACCATTTGATTTTCTTAAACCTTTTTAACCATTGCTTTCAAAATAAAAGATTTCCTGGTTTCTTAACATATACTTTCTTGATTGCAATTTTCTGAAGCCTCACTTGAGCATTCTTTAAGTAACGGTAATATTAATGTAGCGATGTATTACACTGCTGTTTTTTTGTTGATGAATAATAATGGCCTGGATCTTTTTTTTTTATTATTCATTTCTTCCTCCATCGGGCAGAGAGTAGCAGAGCTGGTCCTGAATCACAAAATGAGCTCATGGTCGAAAGGTTCTGCTGCCATCGACCCTCATCAGCGCTGCTACTCTGAAGCGTGATGAAGAGAAACTGTGTTTGAAATAACAATGCCTCGAAAACAGAAATAAACAGAGGTCCTATGGACAACAGAGGGGAAGCTGCAGCGGAACATGCTGCAGGAAAGCTTGTGTTATATTTTCGCCAACGACGAGTGCCAAAGGCGAAATGCTTCGCCATAGGATCTCATAGGCTTTCTGTCTTTATTTTATTGTCAAGAAATTAAAATGAGCACAATAAAATAGCCTTCCTTTTACTGTCTCCTTTTCTGGAGAAACTGATCAGTACATGGCGGATATGGAACATGATGGTCGATTACACTTTTTTTTTTAGGAAGTGTGTTACCTACTGGATGAACTATAAACTTTTACCAAACATACTTTGCACAATACCTGTTATTTGGGTGGTTTACACATTCTGTGAGTTAAAAAACAAAACATACAGTAGTGTTCAGAATAATAGGCCAGTTGATGTGTTGTTTGGCAAATTGTAACCTCTTCTGCACGTCTTTTATTTAACAGAGGGACTTTGCGGGGGATTCTTGCAAAAAATTAGCTTCACACAGGCGTCTTCTAACTGTCACAGCACTTACAGATAACTCCAGACTGTCTTTGATCATCCTGGAGCTGATCAATGGGTGAGCCTTTGCCATTCTGGTTATTCTTCTATCCATTTTGATGGTTGTTTTCCGGTTTCTTCCACACGTCTGTTTTTTTTGTCCATTTTAAAGCATTGGAGATCATTGTAGATGAACAGCATATAATTTTTTGCACCTGCGTATAAGTTTTCCCCTCTCCAATCAACTTTTTAATCAAACTATGCTGTTCTTCTGAACAATGTCTTGAACGTCCCATTTTCCTCAGGCTTTCAAAGAGAAAAGCATGTTCAACAGGTGCTGGCTTCATCCTTAAATAGGGGACACCTGATTCACACCTGTTTGTTCCACAAAATTGACGAACTCACTGACCGAATGCCCCACTACTGTTATTGTGAACACCCCCTTTTCTACTTTTTTTTACTAATAGCCCAATTTCATAGCCTTAAGAGATGGCATATCATGAATTCTTGGTCTTGTTGGATTTGTGAGAATCTACTGAATCTACTGGTACCTTGTTTCCCATGTAACAATAAAAAATGTACTCAAAACCTGGATTAATCTTTTTAGTCACATAGCACTACTGTTATTCTGAACACTACTGTATATTTGTGGGTGTAGAAGTAGTAAGTCCTATACAGACCAGAGCTGCAACAATTCATTGATTATTAATCAACTATTAAATTAATCAGTGACGTTTGCTTAATTAAAAAAAAAAAAAAAAATCAAAATTCTTTTATTTCAGCTTATTTCTTTCTTTCTTTTTACTCATTTCTTTACTCACTTCTTTACTCTGACAGACTCTCTCTATCTCAGGGTGGCGGGCAAAAAAAGACATTTGAAGGCATCTTCTTGGGCTTTGGTAAACACTGATCACCATTATTTTTTTTTTTAATATATTTTATAGACCTAACTAATCATTCAAGCAAATAATCAGTTGATCAAGAAAATAAACATTGGTTGCAGCTCGAATTCAGGCCCTGAGGCCCACTGGTGCAAAGCCATACCTGCAAAAAAAAAAAAAAAATCATGGATTTCTACCATTTATAAAGTATTCAGCGCTTCACTTTTTCTACATTTTATGTTACAGTCTTTCTCCAAAATAGATGAGATTCATTTTTTTAACCTCAGAATTCTACACAAATTACTCCATAATGACAATGTGAATATTTTTTTTCTCGTAGATTTTTAAAAACAAAACAAACAACAAAAAATGTAAGAAATAACATGTGGCAGCATGGTGGCTTAGTGGTTAGCACTGCTGCCTCACAGCGAGAAGGTCAAGGATTCGATTCCCGCCTGTAGCCTTTTTGTGTGGAATTTGCATGTTCTCTATGTTTGTGTGCTCCGGCTTCCTCCCACATCCAAAGACATTCAGGTTAGGTGTACGTATTGGAAACTTTAAATTGTCTGTAGGTGTGTGTGTGTGGGCATGTTTGTTAGTCTATATGTGGCCCTGCGACAGACTGGTGTGCTGTCCAGGGTGTACCCCTTGCGCTCTATGACTGCTGGGATAGGCTCCAGCACCCTGCGACCTTTAAATGGACTAAGCTGTTAAAGATGACTGAGTGAAGAATTCACATATGCATAAGTATTCACACCCTTTGCCATGAAGTTCAAAATTGAGCTCAGGTGCATCCTGGTTCACTAATCATCTTTGAGATGTTTCTACAGCTTAACTGGAGTCCACCTGGGGTAAATTCAGTTAATTGGACATGATTTGGAAAAACACACACCTGTCTACATATAAGGTCCCACAGTTGACTGTGTATGTCAGAGCACAAACCAAGTATGAAGTCAGAGGAATTGTTTGTAGACCTCAAAGACAGGACTGTCTCGAGGCACAAATCTGGGGAAGGATAAAGAAACATTTCTGCTGCTTTGAAGGTCCCAGTAAGCACAATGGCCTCCATCGTATGTAAATGGAAGACATTTGGATCCACCAGGACTCTTCCTAGAGCTGGCTGCTCGTCTAAACTGTGGCTGTGAATACTTACGCACGTCATTTCTTAGTTTTCACTTCAAGAAATTTACAAAAGTTAAAAAATAAAACTTTTTCATCTTGTCATTATGGGATGTTGTAAGTAGAATTTTGAGGGAAAAAATATTTAATCCATTTTGGAATAAGGCTGTAACATAAAAAAATGTGGAAAAGTGAAGTGCTGTGAACACTTTCCACATGCACTGTAAATGCTTTCTTTCATTTTTTTTTTATTTATTTATTTTTTATTGAATTTTGGGTTTCAAATAGGAAATGAAACGAAGCTCTGAAATACTCCTATCGCCCAGTAGATGGTCACATAAGCTGCTCAAATGTGAGGCAAAATCTCAACTGTTATTCATTTGTTATTCCAACTTTTGCAAAAATAAGATGGTCTGACAGTCAAAAAAAAAAAAAAAAAAAAAAAAAAAATCAGCTTCCAGCTGTGTCCCTGCCACTTGCTTTTTATCATGGGGAGGTGATGGTCTAGTGGTTAAGGCATTGGGCTTGAGACCAGAAGATCCTCTGTTCAAATCCCAGCCTGGTGAATATGAGGTATTATTGTAAAGCGCTTTGAGCATCTGATGCAGATGGTAAAGCGATATATAAATGCAGTCCATTTTATCATTTACTTAGGCTGGATTGAAATCTACTTCAACGACAAATCCTCAATTTTGAAAAGATATAGTAAGTTCAAATCTGACACCCCCCCCCCCCCCCCGAAAATAGAAGCATCTGTTTAATTTGGTTTCAGTTCTTATTATCTCAAATGAATAATTTGCATAATTCTTGTGGAATATTCATTTAAATGGACTGACATTGGGGTGAATGTGAGGCATAATTGTAAAGCGCTTTGAGCGTCTGATGCAGATGGAAATGCGCTATATAAATGCAGTCCATTTGTGTGAGGCTGCTGCCATACAAGGCACCCACTACACACCGGGAGCAACTAGGGTTTTAAAGACCTTGCCCAAGGGCCCTTAGTGATTTTCCAGTCAGGCTGGGATTTGAACCGAGGATCCTCTGGTCTCAAGCCCAATGCTTAACCACTAGACCATCACCTCCCCATTTCAGCAAGAGGACACACCTCCAAAAAAAAAAAAAATTCCCAAGTAAACCTAAATGTGGTCTAAAGCTGCATTAGGAAAATTAAACACAGATCGGGATGAAGACCAGACTCCTTCCAAACGCTCCAACAAAAGCCTTTTTAAGAAGGATTCACACGATAACGGATTGGCGGTGAGGATGAAAGGCTCTTTTTGGAGCTTGTCCTTGGTGGAATGAAGAAGGATGCTGACTTTGCTGAATTTTAATTTGACAGCAGCAAGCGATGAGGCCAAGTGAACCATCTAATGAGGAGCGTCTTGAGACTAAGTGCCGCCTCACTGAGCAAGTCAAAACACATTTTACATTTTGGTGTTTAATACACAGCAATTAAAACTACTTTGACAGACTCAGGATTTTTTTTTTTAATGGGAACAAGCAGTGTAGATGCAATCCTGAGGATGTAGCCTATTTTTCTAGCGCTTGCTGGCTGATTTCTGTCAGACGGAGAGTTTGATGTGTCTGCAGGCTGATTCGTCAGATAGTTCCAAGTCAGGACAATCTGAAATCGAGGCCAACTTCATTTACACAAAATCTTTACTTGCTCCGTCCTCTGCACATTCTCTACACACAATTACACATCCAATTTGAAACCTGAGGGTTTTAATGAGCATCTTTAACATGCACGAGGCAGGTACGTGCACTGCCCTGAAACAACAGCAAGAGCGGCGGCAGAGAAACATAAAGTACTGCTGTTCCATTTTCAACTTGCATGCTTTGAACATCAAAATCAATCATAAATAAACACAGCAGCTTAACCAGCTGCAGACCTGATGTGACATCATCAGGCGTGTCACAAACAGGAGGCGTGTCCTTAACAACACCTACAAAGTGCAGGTATTTACAGTCTGAGGATTTCTGTTCTGGGAGATTATCTTTGGCTCTGTAATGACATTTAATCATTTTTAGTGCAAATACTGTGTTAAATGTACAGTTGGTCCATACGTATTTGGACAGTAACATTTTGGGGGGGCAGGTGGCATTTTGCCTCTATGCACCACCACAATGGAGTTCAAATGAAACACTCATGAAGTTCTTGTAGTTTAGATGTCCAGCTTCAATTCAAGGGGTCCAACAAAACTATTGCATTAACCATTTAGTGTTTACAGCCACATTTATACCCTCTACTTTCAGAGCCCATGAGCATAATTCTAAATTTTAGGACAAAACCATTACTTTTACAGCCAGTTTTCTTTAGGTGATGGTCTAGTGGTTAAGGTGTTGGGCTTGAGTCCAGAAGATCATGGGTTCAAATCCCCGCCTGACTGGAAAAACACTAAGGGCCCTTGGGCAAGGCCTTTAATCCCCTATTGCTCCCGGTGTGTAGTCAGCACCTTGCTTGGCAGCACCCTGACATCGGGGTGAATGTGAGGTATAATTGTAAAGCGCTTTGAGCGTCTGATGCAGATGGAAAAGCGCTATATAAATGCAGTCCATTTACCATTTAGACAAGTCAGGGGATTAATGCATGAACATTTCAAACTTACTCAATATGTTTTGGACTTACAAATACAGACAGTACGTATGGTACTGTATGGAAAATCTGTCTGGAGTGGGTAGCTTTCAAAAACCTTCCAAGCAAACTATTGAGGGAAGCCACCAAGACAAGGAGCTGCAGTAACGTACTGTGGCTGTGATTGGGGATACCGTGCACCGTTCAAAATTTTGAGTGAAATTTCATCAGCTAGTTTTAAAGAAGGCACATGGAGGAAATTTGAACCTAAATTTGATTCATTTCCTTGTATGAAAATCCTTCTCTGTGCCACTCTGTCGTGACGCTATACTGTGGTCAGATTACTTTGAAATATAATCAGTTACTGAATACAAAGTCACTCACTCACTAATCTTCAACCGCTTACTCCATTTAAAGGACACATGGGGGCTGTAGCCTATCCCAGCAGTCACAGGGTGTGAGGTGGGGTGCACCCTGGACAGGATGCCAGTCTGTCACAGGGTCACATACAGACAAACAAACACATTCACACCTCCACCTACGGACAATTTAAAGTTTCCAACCCACCTAACCTGCATGTCTTTGGATGTGGGAGGAAGCTGGAGCACCTGGAGGGAACCCATGCAGACACAACACACAAAGGCCACGGTTGGGAATCAAGCCCATGACCTTTTTGCTGTGAGGCAACAGTGCAACCCACTAAGCCACCGTGCTGACCACTGAACACAAACTGCGTGCCCAATTTTGCAATTAGCAGCATAATACTTTGGACAACAGTTACGTAATCTGAAGAATTTTTAGTTGACCTCAAAATCAATTACTGAAAGTGATGCATATTATACAAAAAAAAAAAAAAACGAATGCTACCACAAATGAGTTTTTCTTCTTCACCTCAGAAATTTTAAATTAAATGATGAATTAAAGCGTATCTCTTTCAATGATCTGAAATTACATATTTTTTCCTCAAAACAAATTACACAAATTGCACTCAACATTTACTTTCTCGTGGTGCACATTTTTACATTCAAAGTGATGGTGATATTGCCACAAACTGAAAGCTGTTTTTTTATGTGCTGCTGCTTCAGACCTCTGTCTTGTGGAGTTTCTTCTTCTAGTTACAATTAGTGTCTTACAAAAAAATAAGCCAGGCCATTATTTTAATGTAGTGGCTCTGGTGGCGACACGGGCGGGGAGCTGGATCACTGAAACAAGTTCATCATTTTAAAATGACCATACTTTATCAAATATATCATTAATCCTTGAAAATGCAACTATATGGTTACACATTTTTACAATGTAATCTGATGTGATTATAGTTACTTATGTTTTGTAATCTGATTACATGTAATCCATTACTTCCCAACACTGATAACTGCTGATGCAACCAAGGACAACTGTGTGGTAACAGAATTACTATGACAACAAAATCTGGGCATATTTTAGCTGACTATTAAAAACGTTCTTGGATTGTAATTCTGTTACTGTAGAATTGCCCACGATGCACAGTTCCTCCAGTCACAGTCGTAAAAGCCTATAACTCCATCGGACGCCGTCCTTCTGATTCATAGCATCAGTATGTCCAAACGTACTTTTTTCATGGTGAATAAAAGGGGTTCATGCTCAGGAGGCTGATGGTTGGCGGATTGAAATCATTGTGTCCTCACAGTGGATTTTCATCAGTTTTCCACAACAGATCTGCCTGTGTGATTTTCACCCAGGGCAGGTATGTATGTCTCCGCAGTTGCATCATATGTCTCCTCAATCTCATTTTCCTCCTCACGTGACACCTCACATCTCTCGCTCTCTCACACACCAACAGACAAGCAGCAAAGCAGCATGATCTTAAAGGTGCGGCCCCTTTCAGTTCATTATTATTTTACCATTTATTTCCTAAAAAGCATTTTCTGGTGGCATCATCAGTGACATAGAGGGCTTTTCTGACTCTCAAATGGCAGACTTGGTGAGCATCAGGAGCACGGAGCCAAAGACACAAAGTATACCATCCTAGTGTGACTGAAAGTGCCAACAAATGGCATCAAACTGAAGTAGAAAGAAGGCGATGGACACAACTAGTTAACACAGGCAACCAGAGGTCCTGTTGAGAAGAACTCATGGTAGAATCTGGACATATTTCACACAAATGTTTTGCTGGATACCTGCTGGAGAGGTAAGAAAATTAATATTACTAATTTAGAGTTAAAACATTTTTTAGTTGATTTACCAAAATGAGTCAGGGGAAACACAATATTTTATCATTGCTTATTATATACATCTTACAACCTGCTTATCCGAGATCAGGTCACGGGGACAACAGCTCCAGTAGGAGACCCCAAACTTCCCTTTCCTGGGCCACATTAACCAAGTCTGACTGGGGGTTACCAAGGTGTTCTCAGGCCAGTATGGAGATAATAATCTCTCCATGTAGTCCTGGGTCTTCCCCGGGATCTCCTCCCAGCTGGACATGGCTGTGTTCCAAGAGGCATCCTTGCCAGATGCCTGAACCACCTCAGCTCACTCCTCTAGCTACTCCAAGTTCCTCACCAACGACCAAACTTCTCACCTTCTCTCTAAGGGAGACCCCAGCCACCCTCCTGAGGAAATCCATTTCAGCCTCTTGAACCTGCGATCTGTTCTTTTGGTCATGATCCCTGAGTAGGTAATGCATCGGTTTCCTGCTGAGAACCATGGCCTCAGATTTAGAGGTGCTGATCCTCACTCCAGCCGCTTCACACTCGGCTGCGAACGGACCGGGATAGTTACATTAACAAGAACTGGTTTCTACTGTATTTCTGGGATTTTTTGATGCTGCACTTTCTGCTACTGTATGTGGTGTTGCCCACAGGTCATTATCCAAATTTGGGTAATAACCCAAAGAATAAGATTGTGGACACAAGCGATGGAAATGAGAGTCCTCTGTCTGGTATCTGGGATTATACTGCTGGACAGGGTAAGATGCTCAACTGTTTCAGAGGAACCCTCTGCTTCTTGACATTCAAAGGAACCAGTTGAGGTGGCCTGGGCACCTAGTAAGGATGCCCCCTGGTTGCCTTCCTAGGGAGGTCTTTCAGGCACATCCAACCGGGAGAAGGCCCTGGGTTAGACCCAAGACATGCTGGATGGATTATATTTCCCAGATAGATTAGGAACACCTTGGACTCCCCCAAGAAGAGTTACAGAGCTTGGCTGAGGATAGGGAAGTGTAGGATGAGCTGCTTAGTCTGCTGCCACAGGGACAAAAAATGAGAAGAGCAATAACATGAGCTATAATTTTATAATATACCACAAAAGTACACTTTATAATAAGTGGATTTCAATACATCCATCCATCCATCCATCCATTTTCTTCCGCTTTATCCGGAGTCGGGTCACGGAGGCAGCAGCTCAAGCAAAGCCGCCCAGACCTCCTGATCCACACACACCTCCCCCAGCTCCTCCGGGGGAACCCCAAGGCGTTCCCGAGTCAGCCGAGAGATGTAATCCCTCCAGCGTGTCCTGGGTCTTCCCCAGGGCCTCCTCCCAATGGGACGTGCCCGGAACACCTCTCCAGCGAGGCGTCCAGGGGGCATCCGGAAAAGATGCCCGAGCCACCTCAACTGACTCCTTTCGACGTGGAGGAGCAGCGGCTTGATTCCGAGCTCCTCCCGAGTGACCGAGCTCCTCACCCTATCTCTAAGGGAGCACCCAGCCACCCTGCAGAGGAAACTCATCTCAGCCGCTTGTACTCGCGATCTCGTTCTTTCGGTCATGAGCCAAATCTAATGACCATAGGTGAGGATCGGAACGTAGATCGATCGGTAAATCGAGAGCTCAACACAAAGTGTGTCAAAAATCAAAGGGGGTTACGCCTTTAGATATCAAACGTGTAGAAACAATTCTTTCTGCTTTTACAGACACAAATGGTGTGAAAGTTTTTCCTATTCTGTTATGCAACTTTTACATTTACATGTGATATTTACAGAAAAGGAGCACAATGCTGTCATCACACAAGGCGGGTCATCAAAGAGCACTCCGGGCAAGCAAAATGAAAGATTTCAGCCTCCTACCCAGCGGGGTCTCTGAAAAGGGCAGCCAAACAACCGCCGTTATTACCGCCGCTCACGGCGTAGCAGCCTCCATTAAGTTTAGTTCCAAGTGCCGTGGATGAGAGGTGCCCTTTCTCCGTGTGGCTTTATCAAAGCAGTTTGAAGCACGGGTGAGATGTAGCCTCCAGCGTGGCCCTGCTCCACGGTTTGGAACATCACAAACAGAGCCGCCGTGGAGCCGCCTCGCTCCAGCCGACTCTCCGTCATTTTACAGCCGCCCACAAAGGCGTCTGCCTGAGCGCAAAAAGCAGCTTTTCCCAGCGCCAATAACAAGCTTCGCCTTTTATTCCGCACGTGGCATTTACAGCGGCACTGATGGGGAGTCGACATGCGAGGACAGGAAGAAAAACGGAGCACAAAACAAAATTAAGAAAGATAAAAGAGAACAGAGATGGGCTGCCCCCATTTTCAGTTTTCATTTCCATCCTGAGCCCCGGGGTCGTCTTTGTGAAATGACCTTCTTTTACAAATGGGGAATTAGTCTCACTGTGCATCTGAGATCAGAGTCTAATGTAAATCTGCGTGTAGAAGACTCGATAGGCTGCAATCAAAAGTGGAATAATGAAACATTCTCACGACTGTACAACACATAATAAAATCTGACACGTAAAGGGAGGGGGCTGACTTCACATGTGCACATACACACCAGGCGGAGCGCCATTAATAATGTACAGTGAACGTGAGAGGCTGAAAACAGAAAAGGTCAAAGCTTGCCGAGGGGTCAGCTCACGAGTTAGTAGGTCAGTGGTGACGCGGGTTGTTTATCTGTTTAGGTGGAAGCTTCCATCCTGTTCAAATATCTTACAAGAACAAAAATATAAAATCAGAGTGTAACGCCAGATCCTTTACAAAAACACATCCAACGACACCGAGTTTTAAGTAAAAAGGAAAGTCTGAGTACGTCGCTGTGGAACGCTCAAGATCAACCCCAAAACGCCGAGAGGGAAATACTGATGCACCAACTGTCCCACCAAGATGCTCCTCAGTGGTACGTAAATACAAAGAATACAATGACAGCATGTTACGACGTGTAATTCACGTGCACTGCAAAAACAAAACAAAACAAAAACAAAAATAAAACACAACCAAAAAACTCAAACTATATTTGTCTAATTTCTAGTCAAAATATTCAGTCTACACTTAATGTCAGGCACAATCACTTTAGGAAAATTTCAGTAAGATATAAGACTTTTTTTTTTTACATAATACATCTTAATCTCACTGAGATCAAGTCTTGAAAACAGCTTAAGTCATATCCAAAACAAACTCACTCATCTTCAACCGCTTACTCCAGTAGCACAGTCTCATTTGAACCCCTGCGCGATATTGTGGGATGTGACCACCTCTTCCGGGGACAACCTGCCAGTGTGCAACACAAACACAACATCACTTCGCACAGAAAGAAACTGTTTTGCTTTCGGCTGAAATCGCCAAAGCAGTCGCAAAAAGTGGAGGGTTTTTTTTTCCGCTTCCCATTGGAGAAAGGAAGACGAGGCAAACATTTACGCTTTAGTGAGATTTAATATGAATTTGCTCTTGTATTAAATGTGGATTTAATATGTTGACAACAAATGACACAAATATAGAATTTTTTTTTTTGATTCAGCAACAATTTTTTAAGCTGTTATTTGTAAACGATAACAATAGTAAAATATAGTTCAAAATAAATGTTGTCATTTCAAGAAATCTTAAGTGAATTTTTACTTTTTATCACATGAAAATTTGATTTTTAAATAGTTCAACAACAAATTAACTTAAGAATTTCTGAATTAAGATTTTGAAATTAACACCTTTCAGATTTTTCAATTCAATTTCAATTTATTTTCCTTTATATAGCGCCAAATCACAACAGAGTTGCCTCAAGGCGCTTCACACAAGTAAGGTCTAACCTTACCAACCCCCAGAGCAACAGTGGTAAGGAAAACCTCCCTCTGAGGAAGAAACCTCAAGCACACCAGACTCAAAGGGGTGACCCTCTGCCTGGACCATACTACAAACATAAATTACAGAAATAACTCACAGAACAAATTCACGGACGAATATACAAGAATTGCTGTTGGTGCTCAGGACAGGTAAGATGTTAAGGTTTATTCTCTTGTATCTTGAAATTTCACTGATATGGTTGAGCAGTGTGCCGTATCCAGGATGTAAATATACAATTTCCACAACACAATATTATTTATGTACACACTCACCAGCCACTTATTAGGTACACCTTGCCGGTACTGTGTTGATCCTCCTTTTGCCTTCAGAACTGCCTTGTTTGTTGCATAGATTCAACAAGGTGTTGGAAACAGTCCTCAGAGATGTTGGTCCATATAGACATGATAGCATAACGTAGTCACCCATTCAACCAGTCTGCCCATTCTCCTCTGACATCAACAAGGCATTTTTGCCCACACAAATGCCACTCACTGGATATCTTCTCTTGTTTGGACCTTTCTCTGTAAATCCTAGAGATGGTTGTATATGAAAATCCCAGTAGATCAGCAGTTTCTGGAATACAAACACCCACCCCATGTTCAAAGTCACTTAAATCCCCTTTCGTTCCCATTCTGATGCTCAGTTTGAACTTCTGCAAGTTGTCTTCATGTGTTAGCAAGCAATTGTTCAGGTGCACCTAATAAAGCGGCTTGTGAATTTATAGTGGTCCAGAAAGATTACACACCCCTCGTTAGTACACAAGTTGGCCGTGATGTAAATATGAACTTTCCACTGTTACTGAGATACAGAAAGAATGTAAAAGCTAACGTGACCTCATTAGCATGTAAATATGGTAACACAAGTGGCAACAAGAAAGGTGCCCATGGTGGAGATTAGTATGCAAATATATGGACTCAATACCTGCAAAGCTCATATACTTCGAGTTATGTTGTTAATATTCATTTTCAAACACCTGGACAGAGTGTGCTGCATGCATCTAACCAATTATCATCTCAAATAAATTAGATCCACCAAGTTTACACAGAACACAAGAGGAGAGAAATGGCTCGATCACGTGTTGCACATGCCAAATAACGTAACAAAAACACATCAAGTTGGACACAAAATTACTTGCAGAAGAACAGTAGATGCCGAACTGAAGTCATGAAGGCTGACATGGAGCGAAGCATAAACCAAAGCACAGGACTGCACCAAGTGGAGGACTGCAGTTTGGTCAAACTCCAGGTGGGCTTCCCTGTGCCTTTTACTAAGGAGTGGCTTCTGTCTGGCCACTCTACCATACAGGACTGATTGGTGGATTGCTTCTGTCCTTCTGGAAGGTTCTCCTCTCTCCACAGAGGAATGCTGGAGCTCTGACAGATGGACCAATGGGTTTGTGGTCACCTCCCTGACTAAGGCCCTCCTCCCCCTATCGCTCAGTTTAGACAGTGGCCTGATCTAGGAAGAGTCCTGGTGGATCTGAACTTCTTCCTTTGGATGACGAAGTACACTGTGCTCACTGGGGCCTTCAAAGCAGCAGAAATGTTTCTGTATCCTTCCTCAGATTTGTGCCTCCAGACAATCCTGTCTTGGAGGTCTACAGACAATTCCTTGGACTTCATGCTTGGTTTGTGCTCTGACATGCACTGTCAACTGTGGGACCTTATATTCCGACAGGTGTGTGCCTTTCCAAATCATGTCCAATCACCTGAATTTACCCCAGGTGAACTCCAATTAAGCTGTAGAAGCATTTCAAGGATGATCAGTGGAAACAGGATGCACCTGAGCTCAATTTTGAGCTCAATACTTAGGTACATGTGATTTCTTTGTTTTTTTTGTTAATTTTTAATTAATTTGCAAATATCTCAAACTTTTTTCACATTGTCATTATGGGGTATTGCGTGCAGAATTTTGAGGAAAAAAAATTCATCCATTTTGGAAAAATGCTGTAACTCAAAATGTGGAAAAAGTGAAGTGCATTAGTATACAGGGGTCTGCATTAGTATACAAATTTATGCAAATATAGCAACACAATCACTGTATACATGTGACCGTGACCGTTACCCACAGCGTGGTGCTTAAAGCTCAATCCCCTTATTAGTCTGCAAATTTATGCACTGAACTCTGAACATCTAATCAGGATTTTAATATCAAGGGTCTAACGAGCTGATTGAGTTATCGTGGTCACAATGTTTCTACACGCAGACGCAAGTATAACATAGTGGCATGCATGCTGTGTCACGAGTGGTGGGACATTATAGAAAGGGAAATGACTCAGTTAAAGAAACAAAGGAGAGATGCAAATTAAATGAAAGCTAAACAGCAGATAATAGTCATTTAGCTTTCCTCAAAGTATCCCATCTTTGTAAATAACCACACAAGGTGACACTGGACTCAATACACAAACGCACATAGGCACGCATGCACACACAGACACATTTTGGATTGAAGGAGGGCAAGTGCAGAGATCAAGGCGGTGCAAATTAAAATGTCCTAATTAAGCCAAACTGTCACTCTGTTGCTCTGGACGTCATATTGGAGAGTTTGTCCGCTCACATCTCCATCGCCCGTCACAACATCCAGTCGTGTAATGTGTGCATGTGTTAGGATCAGAGGCAGCAGCTGCAGAGAATTACACAGGCCACGTTTAAGCACTCTGAGCTCTTCGATGTTCTAACGAATTAAGAGCAGTCGGTTAATGAAGCTGCTCTGTGGAGGAGGACCATCACAACCAGAAATGTTGACCTCTCTGAACTTCTTGAACATTTCATCTCTTGGTTTGGCACATTTTCAGAGAACTATTTCACTATTAACTGCAGCAGGTTGTGATGCCAGAAGATAATACTGGTCACGTGCCAAAATAACCAAACTTTCATGTCAGGCACAGGAGATTTATCAAGTTCTGGGAAGCACAGAGAGCATGAATGTTTCTGTTACTGAACAACAACTGCTTCCAGTCATTTAGCTTTAGAAATAGCACCAAGTCCTATGCGGGTCCTGAAGTCCAACAGGTTGGTACTTATCCTTGGATACTGTAGTGTGAAAGTACATGAGAGTGTACAACTCCACCTGCATCACAGAAGAAGCTGGTACCCACTTACAGCTGGGTGAACTGAGACAGATGAAGTGTTCGGCCCAAGCAGCAACCTCCAGTGCTGAAAAATGAAGCCAACAAAGAAGTGTGAGATCTTGCAGTTCCTTGAATAGATGCTTGGGGCAGGCTCCAAAGGCAGGGTACTCCCCATACAGTTTAGCCCATATTGAAATGCCACAATTTACAGCACACCCACTGCGAAAATCACCACCAAGTCTGCAAAAATATTCATTCAGTACCTTAACCAAGGTTAGCCTGTTAGCCTAGTTTGTTTAGCAACTATGAGGTGGAGGCATGTTCAGGGTTCATTTGTTCCAGTCTTACACATGCTCCACCTCCACCCGCTTATGGGTTGGCTGGAAGTTAGCCAGAGTCAGACACTGTAAGATGGCAACATTTATATCCGCAGGTTTAGAGTTTCAAACTTGCTCTTCAAAAAAACCTCTGGGTGATGTCACAAAGGGTTTGTCCAGTGTATATACAATGCATGGTCTTGTCCAAAGACAAAGATTGCCTGAAGCAGTCACACCTGGAATCAAACTAGTCTATAGATTGGTAAGTAAAGTCCTATTCCACAGAAACATGTACTCTGCACGCTTAGCAAGAGTGCGGGGGGTAATGTGCTGAGTTCGGCCTGCTAAATTTGCCTGTCGAGGCTCGCTAGCAGGAAGTACGTCATCTAGACTTTAAATCTGAACAACAACAAAATGAAAATGGCACCAAATTTTAAAGCATATCCACAGTACCAAGACGAGGAAGACATTCTCCTTCAGATCAATTTAGCACCAATCTGCCCCCTGGTGGTGACATTTGTAAAATCCTCATCTACATGTAAGCGAGTGCAGAGTGAGGATAAGACACCCGTGGAAGTGAAGAATGCTTCCACCTATAATGAACACAAGACCTGTTTGATGTTTGTTTTTACCTCGTAATGTCATCCGTGTTTTCAGTTGTTGCTCTTTAACGTGATTAGAGCAAAGTGCACACAACATGTTTGATCAAATCTACAGGGCACCATGAAAATCAATATGTCAAAGTCAGGGCACCGTCCCGTGTTACGGAAGCAGGTGGTGCAGAGTGTTTGAACGTTCCTTCACATGCTGACATTACAGATTAAAAATTTGGCCCTTAGAAGGTGACTTTCTTCATGTAAGAAACATAAAGTCACTTCATCTTTTCTGGATATGCATTCCTGACATATACTGATGATTTACAGCAAATCAAGTCTCAGAAACCAGAACACTGTTGAACACACTACAACAGTAAAACTTGTTCTTACAGCGATCTTAAGACGTGACACCAGCAGGTGCAAGGCATCATGGTCGCGATTTACAATCTATATTTTCATGACTCAAAATAGGTGCATTAGAAATTGAGAATAATTGGAACACAACATCTCCTCCTGGATCACCACCTTATCGTGGTGGAGAGGTTTGTGTTCCTCCAGTGAACCCGGGAGCCGTGTTGACTGGAGCTGTAGCTCCTGGTTGGACCACCCTTAACAAACTGATCCCAGATGAGGCGATAGACAAAAGACTACCCAGAAAGACCCTCTATGATGTACACATACAAGGATGGAGTCACCTCACCTAAATTAATCATATTAAAAACCGCAATCTCAGCCCCTATCTTTGTGTGATTTTATTTCTTAATGACAATTCTGATACCTTCTGACAATATTATTACTAATTACAAGTGTTCAAGCTGTTTATTACAAAATGCAAGTGTTATCCATCTTATGTGAACAGTGAAGTTGAAAATACACTACATTTTGTTGAGTTATTTCACAATAGGTTGTTATTACATTTTGTTATTTCATAATGGGCTGTTATTACATGTTTCATAATGGGTTGCTATTACATAATAGGGTGTTAGCATTCTATGTCATAATGGGCTGCTATTACATGTTTTATAATGGGTTGCAATAACATAATAGGGTGTTAGTATTTTATTTCATAATGGGTTGCTATTACATAATAGGGTGTTAGTATTCTATGTCATAATGGGATGCTATTACATGTTTTATAATGGGTTGCAATTACATAATAGGGTGTTAGTATTTTATTTCATAATGGGCTGTTATTACATTTAATAATGGGCTGCTATCACATAATGGGGTGTTAGTATTTTATTTCATAATGGGCTGCTATTACATAATGGGTTGTTAGTATTCTATGTCATAATGGGCTGTTATTACATGTTTCATAATGGGTTGCAATTACATAATAGGGTGTTAGTATTTTATTTCATAATGGGCTGTTATTACATGTTTCATGATGGGTTGCAATTACATAATAGGGTGTTAGTATTTTATTTCATAATGGGCTGCTATTACAAAATGGGGTGTTAGTATTTTATTTCATAATGGGATGCTATTACATAATGGGGTGCTAGTATTTTATTTCATAATGGGCTGCTATTACATAATGGGGCGTTAGTATTTTATTTCATAATGGTTGCAATTACATAATGGGGTGTTAGTATTTTATTTCATAATGGTTGCAATTACATAATGGGGTGTTAGTATTTTATTTCATAATGGGCTGCTATTACATAATGGGGTGTTAGTATTCTATGTCATAATGGGCTGTTATTACATGTTTCATGATGGGTTGCAATTACATAATAGGGTGTTAGTATTTTATTTCATAATGGGCTGCTGTTACATAATGGGGTGTTAGTATTCTATGTCATAATGGGATGCTAATACATGTTTTATTATGGGTTGCAATTACATAATAGAGTGTTAGTATTTTATTTCATAATGGGCTGCTATTACGTAATGGGTTGTTAGTATTCTATGTCATAATGGGCTGTTATTACATGTTTCATAATGGGTTGCAATTACATAATAGGGTGTTAGTATTTTATTTCATAATGGGCTGTTATTACATGTTTCATGATGGGTTGCAATTACATAATAGGGTGTTAGTATTTGATTTCATAATGGGCTGCTGTTACATAATGGGGTGTTAGTATTCTATGTCATAATGGGATGCTATTACATGTTTTATAATGGGTTGCAATTACATAATAGAGTGTTAGTATTTTATTTCATAATGGGCTGTTATTACATGTTTCATAATGGTTGCAATTACATAACAGAGTGTTAGTATTTTATTTCATAATGGGCTGCTATTATATAATGGGGTATTAGTATTTTATTTCATAATGGGCTGCTATTACATAATGGGGTGTTAGTATTTTATTTCATAATGGGCTGTTATTACATGTTTCATAATGGGTTGCTATTACATAATGGGGTGTTAGTATTTTATTTCATAATGGGCTGCTATTACAAAATGGGGTGTTAGTATTTTATTTCATAATGGGCTGCTATTACATAATGGGGTGTTAGTATTTTATTTCATAATGGGCTGCTATTACATAATGGGGTGTTAGTATTTTATTTCATAATGGTTGCAATTACATAATGGGGTGTTAGTATTTTATTTCAAAATGGGCTGCTATTACATAATGGGGTGTTAGTATTCTATGTCATAATGGGCTGTTATTACATGTTTCTTAATGGGTTGCAATTACATAATAGGGTGTTAGTAATTTATTTCATAATGGGCTGCTATTACATAATGGGGTGTTAGTATTTTATTTCACAATGGGCTGTTATTACGTTTCATAATGGGTTGCTATTACATAACAGAGTGTTAGTATTTTATTTCATAATGGGCTGCTATTACAAAATGGGGTGTTAGTATTTTATTTCATAATGGGCTGCTATTACATAATGGGGTGTTAGTATTTTATTTCATAATGGGCTGCTATTACATGTTTTATAATGGGTTGCAATTACATAATAGGGTGTTAGTATTTTATTTCATAATGGGCTGCTATTACATGTTTTATAATGGGTTGCAATTACATAATAGGGTGTTAGTATTTTATTTCATAATGGGCTGCTATTACAAAATGGGGTGTTAGCATTTTATTTCATAATGGGCTGCTATTACATAATGGGGTGTTAGTATTTTATTTCATAATGGTTGCAATTACATAATGGGGTGTTAGTATTTTATTTCATAATGGGCTGCTATTACATAATGAGGTGTTAGTATTCTATGTCATAATGGGCTGCTATTACAAAATGGGGTGTTAGTATTTTATTTCATAATGGGCTGCTATTACATAATGGGGTGTTAGTATTTTATTTCATAATGGGCTGCTATTACATAATGGGGTGTTAGTATTTTATTTCATAATGGGTTGCTATTACATAATGGGGTGTTAGTATTTTATTTCATAATGGGCTGTTATTACATTTCATAATGGGCTGCTATTACATAATGGGGTGTTAGTATTTTATTTCATAATGGGCTGTTATTACATGTTTCATAATGGTTGCAATTACATAATAGGGTGTTAGTATTTTATTTCATAATGGGCTGCTATTACATAATGGGGTGTTAGTATTTTATTTCATAATGGGCTGCTATTACATAATGGGGTGTTAGTATTCTATATCATAATGGGCTGTTATTACATGTTTCATAATGGGTTGCAATTACATAATAGGGTTAGTAATTTTTTTCATAATGGGCTGCTATTACATAATGGGGTGTTAGTATTCTATGTCATAATGGGTTGCTATTACAAAATGGGGTGTTAGTATTTTATTTCATAATGGGCTGCTATTACATAATGGGGTGTTAGTATTTTATTTCATAATGGGCTGCTATTACATAATGGGGTGTTAGTATTTTATTTCATAATGGTTGCAATTACATAATGGGGTGTTAGTATTTTATTTCATAATGGTTGCAATTACATAATGGGGTGTTAGTATTTTATTTCATAATGGGCTGCTATTACATAATGGGGTGTTAGTATTTTATTTCATAATGGGCTGTTATTACATGTTTCATAATGGGTTGCTATTACATAATGGGGTGTTAGTATTTTATTTCATAATGGGCTGTTATTACATGTTTCATAATGGTTGCAATTACATAATAGGGTGTTAGTATTTTATTTCATAATGGGCTGCTATTACAAAATGGGGTGTTAGTATTTTATTTCATAATGGGCTGCTATTACATAATGGGGTGTTAGTATTTTATTTCAAAATGGGCTGCTATTACATAATGGGGTGTTAGTATTCTATGTCATAATGGGCTGTTATTACATGTTTCATAATGGGTTGCTATTACATAATGGGGTGTTAGTATTTTATTTCATAATGGGCTGTTATTACATGTTTCATAATGGTTGCAATTACATAATAGGGTGTTAGTATTTTATTTCATAATGGGCTGCTATTACAAAATGGGGTGTTAGTATTTTATTTCATAATGGGCTGCTATTACATAATGGGGTGTTAGTATTTTATTTCAAAATGGGCTGCTATTACATAATGGGGTGTTAGTATTCTATGTCATAATGGGCTGTTATTACATGTTTCATAATGGGCTGCTATTACATAATGGGGTGTTAGTATTTTATTTCATAATGGGCTGCTATTACAAAATGGGGTGTTAGTATTTTATTTCATAATGGGCTGCTATTACATAATGGGGTGTTAGTATTTTATTTCATAATGGGCTGCTATTACAAAATGGGGTGTTAGTATTTTATTTCATAATGGGCTGCTATTACATAATGGGGTGTTAGTATTTTATTTCATAATGGGCTGCTATTACATGTTTTATAATGGGTTGCAATTACATAATAGGGTGTTAGTATTTTATTTCATAATGGGCTGCTATTACATGTTTTATAATGGGTTGCAATTACATAATAGGGTGTTAGTATTTTATTTCATAATGGGCTATTACAAAATGGGGTGTTAGCATTTTATTTCATAATGGGCTGCTATTACATAATGGGGTGTTAGTATTTTATTTCATAATGGTTGCAATTACATAATGGGGTGTTAGTATTTTATTTCATAATGGGCTGCTATTACATAATGAGGTGTTAGTATTCTATGTCATAATGGGCTGCTATTACAAAATGGGGTGTTAGTATTTTATTTCATAATGGGCTGCTATTACATAATGGGGTGTTAGTATTTTATTTCATAATGGGCTGCTATTACATAATGGGGTGTTAGTATTTTATTTCATAATGGGCTGCTATTACATAATGGGGTGTTAGTATTTTATTTCATAATGGGCTGTTATTACATGTTTCATAATGGGTTGCTATTACATAATGGGGTGTTAGTATTTTATTTCATAATGGGCTGTTATTACATTTCATAATGGGCTGCTATTACATAATGGGGTGTTAGTATTTTATTTCATAATGGGCTGTTATTACATGTTTCATAATGGTTGCAATTACATAATAGGGTGTTAGTATTTTATTCCATAATGGGCTGCTATTACATAATGGGGTGTTAGTATTTTATTTCATAATGGGCTGCTATTACATAATGGGGTGTTAGTATTCTATATCATAATGGGCTGTTATTACATGTTTCATAATGGGTTGCAATTACATAATAGGGTTAGTAATTTTTTTCATAATGGGCTGCTATTACATAATGGGGTGTTAGTATTCTATGTCATAATGGGTTGCTATTACAAAATGGGGTGTTAGTATTTTATTTCATAATGGGCTGCTATTACATAATGGGGTGTTAGTATTTTATTTCATAATGGGCTGCTATTACATAATGGGGTGTTAGTATTTTATTTCATAATGGTTGCAATTACATAATGGGGTGTTAGTATTTTATTTCATAATGGTTGCAATTACATAATGGGGTGTTAGTATTTTATTTCATAATGGGCTGCTATTATATAATGGGGTATTAGTATTTTATTTCATAATGGGCTGCTATTACATAATGGGGTGTTAGTATTTTATTTCATAATGGGCTGTTATTACATGTTTCATAATGGGTTGCTATTACATAATGGGGTGTTAGTATTTTATTTCATAATGGGCTGTTATTACATGTTTCATAATGGTTGCAATTACATAATAGGGTGTTAGTATTTTATTTCATAATGGGCTGCTATTACAAAATGGGGTGTTAGTATTTTATTTCATAATGGGCTGCTATTACATAATGGGGTGTTAGTATTTTATTTCAAAATGGGCTGCTATTACATAATGGGGTGTTAGTATTCTATGTCATAATGGGCTGTTATTACATGTTTCATAATGGGCTGCTATTACATAATGGGGTGTTAGTATTTTATTTCATAATGGGCTGCTATTACATAATGGGGTGTTAGTATTTTATTTCATAATGGGCTGCTATTACATAATGGGGTGTTAGTATTTTATTTCATAATGGGCTGCTATTACAAAATGGGGTGTTAGTATTTTATTTCATAATGGGCTGCTATTACATAATGGGGTGTTAGTATTTTATTTCATAATGGGCTGCTATTACATGTTTTATAATGGGTTGCAATTACATAATAGGGTGTTAGTATTTTATTTCATAATGGGCTGCTATTACATGTTTATAATGGGTTGCAATTACATAATAGGGTGTTAGTATTTTATTTCATAATGGGCTATTACAAAATGGGGTGTTAGCATTTTATTTCATAATGGGCTGCTATTACATAATGGGGTGTTAGTATTTTATTTCATAATGGTTGCAATTACATAATGGGGTGTTAGTATTTTATTTCATAATGGGCTGCTATTACATAATGAGGTGTTAGTATTCTATGTCATAATGGGCTGCTATTACAAAATGGGGTGTTAGTATTTTATTTCATAATGGGCTGCTATTACATAATGGGGTGTTAGTATTTTATTTCATAATGGGCTGCTATTACATAATGGGGTGTTAGTATTTTATTTCATAATGGGCTGCTATTACATAATGGGGTGTTAGTATTTTATTTCATAATGGGCTGTTATTACATGTTTCATAATGGGTTGCTATTACATAATGGGGTGTTAGTATTTTATTTCATAATGGGCTGTTATTACATTTCATAATGGGCTGCTATTACATAATGGGGTGTTAGTATTTTATTTCATAATGGGCTGTTATTACATGTTTCATAATGGTTGCAATTACATAATAGGGTGTTAGTATTTTATTCCATAATGGGCTGCTATTACATAATGGGGTGTTAGTATTTTATTTCATAATGGGCTGCTATTACATAATGGGGTGTTAGTATTCTATATCATAATGGGCTGTTATTACATGTTTCATAATGGGTTGCAATTACATAATAGGGTTAGTAATTTTTTCATAATGGGCTGCTATTACATAATGGGGTGTTAGTATTCTATGTCATAATGGGTTGCTATTACAAAATGGGGTGTTAGTATTTTATTTCATAATGGGCTGCTATTACATAATGGGGTGTTAGTATTTTATTTCATAATGGGGTGCTATTACATAATGGGGTGTTAGTATTTTATTTCATAATGGTTGCAATTACATAATGGGGTGTTAGTATTTTATTTCATAATGGGCTGCTATTACATAATGGGGTGTTAGTATTTTATTTCATAATGGGCTGTTATTAAATGTTTCATAATGGGTTGCAATTACATAATATGGTGTTAGTATTTTATTTCATAATGGGCTGCTATTACATAATGGGGTGTTAGTATTCTATGTCATAATGGGTTATTACAAAATGGGGTGTTAGTATTTTATTTCATAATGGGCTGCTATTACATAATGGGGTGTTAGTATTTTATTTCATAATGGGCTGCTATTACATAATGGGGTGTTAGTATTCTATATCATAATGGGCTGTTATTACGTTTCATAATGGGTTGCAATTACATAATAGGGTTAGTAATTTTTTTCATAATGGGCTGCTATTACATAATGGGGTGTTAGTAATTTATTTCATAATGGGCTGTTATTACATGTTTCATAATGGGTTGCTATTACATAACAGAGTGTTAGTATTTTATTTCATGATGGCCTGTTATTACATGTTTCATAATGAGTTGCAATTACATAATAGGGTGTTAGTATTTTATTTCATAATGGGCTGCTATTACATAATGGGGTGTTAGTATTTTATTTCATAATGGTTGCAATTACATAATGGGGTGTTAGTATTTTATTTCATAATGGGCTGCTATTACATAATGGGGTGTTAGTATTTTATTTCATAATGGTTGCAATTACATAATGGGGTGTTAGTATTTTAATTCATAATGGTTGCAATTACATAATGGGGTGTTAGTATTTTATTTCATAATGGGCTGCTATTACATAATGGGGTGTTAGTATTTTATTTCATAATGGGCTGCTATTACATAATGGGGTGTTAGTATTTTATTTCATAATGGTTGCAATTACATAATGGGGTGTTAGTATTTTATTTCATAATGGGCTGCTATTACATAATGGGGTGTTAGTATTTTATTTCATAATGGTTGCAATTACATAATAGGGTGTTAGTATTTTATTTCATAATGAGCTGCTATTACATAATGGGGTGTTAGTAATTTATTTCATAATGGGCTGTTATTACATGTTTCATAATGGGTTGCTATTACATAACAGAGTGTTAGTATTTTATTTCATGATGGCCTGTTATTACATGTTTCATAATGAGTTGCAATTACATAATAGGGTGTTAGTATTTTATTTCATAATGGGCTGCTATTACATAATGGGGTGTTAGTATTTTATTTCATAATGGTTGCAATTACATAATGGGGTGTTAGTATTTTATTTCATAATGGGCTGCTATTACATAATGGGGTGTTAGTATTTTATTTCATAATGGTTGCAATTACATAATGGGGTGTTAGTATTTTATTTCATAATGGTTGCAATTACATAATGGGGTGTTAGTATTTTATTTCATAATGGGCTGCTATTACATAATGGGGTGTTAGTATTTTATTTCATAATGGGCTGCTATTACATAATGGGGTGTTAGTATTTTATTTCATAATGGTTGCAATTACATAATGGGGTGTTAGTATTTTATTTCATAATGGGCTGCTATTACATAATAGGGTGTTAGTATTTTATTTCATAATGGGCTGCTATTACATAATGGGGTGTTAGTATTTTATTTCATAATGGTTGCAATTACATAATGGGGTGTTAGTATTTTATTTCATAATGGGCTGCTATTACATAATGGGGTGTTAGTATTTTATTTCATAATGGTTGCAATTACATAATGGGGTGTTAGTATTTTATTTCATAATGGGCTGCTATTACATAATGGGGTGTTAGTATTTTATTTCATAATGGTTGCAATTACATAATGGGGTGTTAGTATTTATTTCATAATGGGCTGCTATTACATAATGGGGTGTTAGTATTTTATTTCATAATGGTTGCAATTACATAATGGGGTGTTAGTATTTTATTTCATAATGGGCTGCTATTACATAATGGGGTGTTAGTATTTATTTCATAATGGTTGCAATTACATAATGGGGTGTTAGTATTTTATTTCATAATGGGCTGCTATTACATAATGGGGTGTTAGTATTTTATTTCATAATGGGCTGCTATTACATAATGGGGTGTTAGTATTTTATTTCATAATGGCTGCTATTACATAATGGGGTGTTAGTATTTTATTTCATAATGGGCTGCTATTACATAATGGGGTGTTAGTATTCTATGTCATAATGGGCTGCTATTACATAATGGGGTGTTAGTATTTTATTTCATAATGGTTGCAATTACATAATGGGGTGTTAGTATTTTATTTCATAATGGGCTGCTATTACATAATGGGGTGTTAGTATTTTATTTCATAATGGGCTGTTATTACATGTTTCATAATGGTTGCAATTACATAATAGGGTGTTTGTTATGTTTCGGACGCGGTCGGAGCACCGACCCAGCGTTTGAAAGGACCCAGCATAAAATAAGCAGAGCACGGTTCAAAAGGTAACACAATTTAATAAACGTAACAGTGAGTGAAGTGCTAAACAACTAAAAAGTCCGCGGTCTGGTGAGGTGGAAACACGGCGTGCTCTCAACACCCCCAGGTGGCCGCGACAAACCAAGTCTGTGAAGAAAGAAAACATGGAGGTGAGTCCAACTCCACACAGAGAGACACAACTCAAAGGTGCACGCAATCAGCAAACACTTCCTGGCTTAAAGCTATACATCAGCTTCTTACCCTGCAGGCACGGAACAACTCAGTTCAAATCTCCACTGCAGCAGAAGCTGATTAGACAATTAGCATAACGTGACAGCTCGATACAACAAGGTGTGAGGGACACCAAATCCACTGTCATTACTTCATAAAAGTCACCAAAACCAAATTACCTCAGGAAGTGTGCTGAAGAGCGTGAGACCTCACCCAATCCTCCTTCACAGACTGTGGCATCAAACCTGGAGCGGTCTCTGCGTCCGTGATGGTGAGATAGTTCTCCTGACGTCGATCTCACACGTCTGCTCACAAAGTCGAGTCTCTGGCAATCACACACTGTGCATTCAAGGTTTAAATGCAGCAATCTCTGATTAAGACAAAATACACCACAGCTGTGAGTCCTGATGACCTGCACGTGAAAACAAGCCTCAGGTGTGCAGGGTGAGGTCCTAATGCTCAGCCACTCAGTCCTGAATGCATACCACCTGGTGGGAGAAACAGAAAAACAAAAACCAAGCCAGCCAAACACCCCAGCCCACAACAGTGTTAATATTTTATTTCATAATGGCCTGCTATTACATAATGGGTTGTTAGTATTCTATGTCATAATGGGCTGTTATTAAATGTTTCATAATGGGTTGCAATTACTTAATAGGGTGTTAGTATTTTATTTCATAATGGGCTGCTATTTCATAATGGGGTGTTAGTATTTTATTTCATAATGGGTTGCTATTACATAATGGGGTGTTAGTATTTTATTTCATCATGGGCTGCTATTACATAATGGGGTGTTAGTATTTTATTTCATAATGGGCTGCTATTACATAATGGGGTGTTAGTAATTTATTTCATAATGGGCTGTTATTACATGTTTCATAATGGGTTGCTATTACATAACAGTGTTAGTATTTTATTTCATGATGGCCTGTTATTACATGTTTCATAATGAGTTGCAATTACATAATAGGGTGTTAGTATTTTATTTCATAATGGGCTGTTATTACGTTTCATAATGGGTTGCTATTACATAACAGTGTTAGTATTTTATTTCATGATGGCCTGTTATTACATGTTTCATAATGGGTTGCAATTACATAATAGGGTGTTAGTAATTTATTTCATAATGGGCTGCTATTACATAATGGGGTGTTAGTATTTTATTTCATAATGGGCTGTTATTACATGTTTCATAATGGTTTGCAATTACATAATAGGGTGTTAGTATTTTATTTCATAATGGGCTGCTATTACATAATGGGGTGTTAGTATTCTATGTCATAATGGACTGTTATTACGTGTTTCATAATGGGTTGCAATTACGTAAAGGGGGTGTTAGTACATTTTGTTATTATTATTGTGTTGTTACACATGGTTTATAGTGTATACAAAATACACATTCTCACCACGCTTACTTCCTTTATAACTTACCACTCCACGTGTGGAAAAAGGTTTTGTGTGTGTGTCAAGAGATCTACTGTGCACAGATTCAGGACAGCAGGTCCACTGGAATTATTATGCATTCCTCTCAGCCAACTTTATATGAAAACAAAAGGCTTTTAAAATGAGTAGCAGAAAAAAAAAAATTAATACATGCTCTCTCTCTATACATATACATATGTATGTATATAAAAATACTGAGTTATTGCACAAAACAGTGGAACTGTGTACTAGAATCTCAGTCAGTGAAGGGGTGTGAGGTGTTCAGTATCCACGGTGTAGATGAGGTCAGGGATTTGCTGTTTCTGCCATGTCTTAAATGACTTTAGCCCGCCAGCGGCTGAAGAAGCCTGTGGAAGCGCGGTGTGGAAGCGGTGATCCTGTCTGGCCTGCGGAGTATCAGCTTTTATCCAGAGTTCTTCCAGCTGCACAGAGAGTGAGCCTCCTCCATGACGTCGCTCAGCAAGGAAGCTCAAAGTTTTTCGCCTGTAGCGAAAGACCTGCTCTCCGTGGAGCGTGTGTCCGCGGAGAGCAGCTCAGTGTTGATGACTGTCTGCAGTTTTGATGTCTTGTTGAAAACATTTTCTCTCAGTCTGTGTGCTGTTTCCCAACCACACCGTTTTAGTTTTGTCTATACCAAGAACAAGGTCGATGTCTCCATAGTTTCCAATTACAGGCAGTTCAGCTAATCAGCTAACACCTAATTAGCCAAGCTAACTTATTCATTAGCAGATTAGCTCTTCAACTAAATTTTAAAAGCATTAGCAAAGAAACGGGCTTCCACTGAATTTAGTCCCGCTAACGCTTTTTTCCTTTTTGAACAAAGTTAATGGTCATAAGTGTTTGTAAACCCTGAAGTCGTACACGTTTGTTCTAATCCAACAAGTGAAACTGACACGTCGTGAGAACGCAACTCGCATCATCCTGAGAAGATGGAGCAGGAGGTCAGGCCAGAGTCAATACATTAAATGATTAAAATGATTTTCCATGTACATTTTTATTTCTTAGTATTTAATACTTTCTGTACTGTGATTTAAATGTATGTTGAATGGAAACTACCATTTTGTTTCATTTATTCATTAAATTATTTATGTATATTGTGATCATCATCTGCTCTTGTGAGGCCAAACCTTTTTAGAAACATCCATGTTTACGCTCTAACAAATTAGTATTTAATCTCTTCAGGTTTGTTTATCAAGGTTTTAGAGAGAAAAAAGCCAAAGATAAATTCACATAATTAGCGGTATCTTAATTTTAGAACCTTAAGGACTTAACGTCATTACGTTTTCAAAGCGAACTTTTTCGATTAGCTGTCGCCACCGCTGCTACTGTCCTGTATTCACCCTATTGATGTTTCAAATCCCGCAAAACTTCGAAGAGTTCGCCGAGCTGCGAGATCTCATTAACACTGAGAACTGCATTGAGACGCTCTGATCACGCTGCACTTTAACCGCTGCACACAGACAACAGCATTAACATCGCAACATAAAACTATTTTTAGATTGTACCTAAAACTCTCATGAATATATTCTCTGGGTTTATAGATGCTGTTATTGCGTTTGTTTTATGTAAACATGCGAGAATCACAGGCTGTCTCTCCGTTATTTGTCAATGGGAGCTGCTGTGAGCTACAATCGCTTCCTGATCATGTCGTTCTGAGGGAAAGTGAAGTTTGCGCTTTAACATCTTGATTATTGTTCTTTACAACACTGTTTGTCCTCTTTGTTCCAGACTAATATATATATTATGTCTGAAATTCAGTTTGCGTTTATTAAATTCCACGCAGATTAAACGTAACAGACACGGATTATTTGTTACAATTGTTTTAGCAAGTTTTCAGGGTATCATGCAGCAGTCTCTTATTAAAGTGATGAAAAGTAGTATAATATTTATTTACAATTGTCATTATGTGGATTCTCTATGTTGTTTGACGGGCAGCGACTCTCTGGCGCGCAAGGGATTATGGGATACATCATTTGGGCGAATGAGGACTTACTCAGTGGTGGGCATAGCTAACCGAAAAATCAGCTTCGATAATTAGCGGTTAGCAAAACTGTGCCCACCATTGGACTTACTCCAATGATGAGGCCAACGATGGTGAGGTCATACAGAT
Source organism: Thalassophryne amazonica (assembly GCF_902500255.1). Classification (NCBI taxonomy): domain Eukaryota; kingdom Metazoa; phylum Chordata; class Actinopteri; order Batrachoidiformes; family Batrachoididae; genus Thalassophryne; species Thalassophryne amazonica. The sequence continues at coordinate 12,392,151 of NC_047117.1, forward strand.
ATTTGTGACCTGTGTGGAAGCAGCCATACGTGTAAAACGTTGGGGCGGAGCCAGCAGACCTGGGTGTCCCTTGCAAAGTGTGAGCTCAGTAGAGAATACTTTATTTGCCATCTTCACCACCTACTGCATCTGTACTGCTACAGGTCAGCTATGGAAGCATGCAGTGGTGCTGTGCATCACCAGATCCACAATAGTACCAAACCACACAGGCACTCAAACAATCCAATTCCACCATCCAAAAACTGCCATCTACAAAAATTACAACAGTTAAGGTCATTGAACTTTTCCTTACCAAATTTCAAATTCAAATTTATTAATTTATATAGCGCCAGTTCACAACAACATCTTCACACGACACAGAAAAACACAAAAAAAGAGTTAAAAGATTAAAACATGACACTAACACAGGAGCTCAAGTCACTGGCATCCACGGCCTTCGCCAGCATCCACTTCATGCAAGAACTAAACAGAGAGGGATGCAGAACATCCCTGACAAACTCCAGAACTCACTGGGTAGAAGTCAGAAATTCTAGACTCCACTCACCGTAAAGGGTTCTGCCATGCAAAGTGCTCAACAGCACACCAGGAGCAACTCAAGTATTGTGGACCTTGCTCAACGGCCATTAGTGATTTTCAGGTCTGGCTGGGATTTGAACTGAGGATCCTCTGGTCTCAAACCCATCACCTCCCCCAACTTATTGAAAATCAACATAATCTGTAAATCATACTTGTATTTAATGATTGCTTGATGTGGTTGCTGGTTGATGTCTTTAGCTACACTCTAAAGCCCTTTAACAGCGACTCTTGCAAGTACCTCACCCAGCACAGAGATCAAGTTAAAGCATGTCTTGTGGTTGCAATCCAGGTTATCACTCTCCCCTTTCCAGAGGATGAGCACTTTCTTCCAGTTGTTTGGAATGATACCTGCATCTCAAATGGAAGCAGATTGCGTTTCAGGAGGAACAGCATCTCCACCCACCTGAAAGTTCAGTTTCAAATACCACAGATCCCCACAGCTTTACCGTCTTCAGTTGTTTCACCACTTTCACAATCTCTCTCAAGATTTGCTGATTTGCAGCTGAGCGGCAGTTCAACTATGAGAACCTTCACCTTTCGAGAATCAGCCTTAAAACAACAGCTCAAAGTAACTGTCCGGAGCCATCATCAGGACCATGTCATCCCTTGTTATAACTGTGGTGGGATGAGGTATAGGTTTGGAGAAACGCAGTGCTTCAATTCCTGTGTCAGCAGTAACTCGAGTTCCTGACTGGTTTTGGCTGGATTTACAGCGACAAGGTCAGAAACTGGCCAACCAACTTCAACACATCATAACCCAGAACATGTTCTCCAAAATCTCCGAGTTAAAATTCTAAAATATTTGTACTTGCATAAATGTGGAAGTTGGACCAGATCGAAACCCACTGAGGAACCACAGATTTCCTGCTGAGGACATTTCTGGGTAGTTTCCAGTTTAGTTCTTGTCGAGGCCGAAGGATTTTCAGGCTTGTCTGTGGAAGAAGAAAGAGTCAGGACATTGACTGTTTGTCAAATAACAGGCTTTAATATAAAGCTTTGGATGCTATTTCAACCAGAGAGTGTGTTCTGATTGGAACAGTGTGAAGTGTGGCTTTCTGAGCACAGCTTTTATCCACATCAGGGCAGGAAGAAATTATGCATACAGTGTTAACACAATACATTTGTTCACACATAAACACAGAGTTAGAGGAAAAGGAAGTAGTGGCTGTTCTATCTATGACAGGTCTGTGATGATCAAAAAGATGATCAAAGGGTCCTTTTCATTTCTAAGTCCTTGGGGGTCTCGGAGCCACGTCCCACTGTGAGACTGTCTACAGTGATTCTTCTTGCATTGTGATTGATCAGGGTTTTAGCAGAGTAACATGCAGCCATTTGGCTGAGGAGGCAGCCTAAGGAATGTTTTTTATCAAATGTGTCACAAAAGGCTGTTGATCAGTAAGTTTCACACCAAGCGAGTCTTCAGCATTTAAGTAACAGAAGGGTTACAGTCGGTCAAACAAACAGAACTTTAAACATTTGGTCAAACATTTAATAGGAGGAGGAACATTTACTTTAATAGAAAAGCAATATTTATCATTTTAGTTTCCACATTCTGAACCGTTGGTGTGAAATGGCCTGTCGCTTTCTCAGCTTCTCTCTTGCACACACGCACCAGTAACTACAGCATCATGCTGCTGCTTCTCCAAGGGGAACTCAAGGAAAATGACGAAATCTTAACCACTGCTGCCTCTCTCTTCTTCCAAGAGTGTAGAAAATGATCACGAGCTTCTTGGGTGAGTGTGAACTGGTTAGTGAGGAAGGAAGGAAGCAGGATGAGATGTGAAAGAAAGGACCCACAGGTTCTCTGTCCCCTGAGCGTCTCTGCTCTCCAGCTGAGCCACTCCATCTCACAAGGACTCAATATTTCTGCAAAGGGGAAATAAGAATTTAAATTTGTATTTCCACTACTTTTTTAACCAAGAAATTATGCATGTATGAGATGTGCACTTAAATATTTAGTGCTGCCTTGAAATGGCTTTGGGTTTTTTTAATTGATTACTTGCATCTAAATTAGAATGGGTATGTGTTTATGAAATATGATGTATATATATGTGAAATACACAAAGCTGAGCTTTGGCATTTTCAACCAAATTCATGTATAGTTAATGAGATATCAGAGGTTGTATTAATAGGTTTTGACTATGGATGATGTGCTGATGAAATAAAGATAAAGGAATGAATAAGAGAGCAGAAAGGTGGAAGACCAGAGGGAATGAGGGGAAAACAGAGAAATGGAGTTTAACAGGTAGTGAAAGTTAAAAAGGGAAGTAAGTAGAAATTAAAAATGGAAATTAAAATGTAAAAAGGCTCAAGCAGAGCAACATTACAGCCGCAGATGCACAGAACACGAAGCACCCATCAAGGCTCTAAAATGTACAGAATGTTACTCAAAGATGACCTTTGGTATTTCGCAAGGAAGCTGAGTGACTACAAGTAAAGGAGGTTGTGTTTTCATTTCCATTTGACTGGCTGACAGCAGGATATCTCAAAAAGACATGAAGGTATTTCAGTGAAATTCGGTGGGAAATTCAGACTTAGGTCGAGGAAGAGCCTGTTAATGTTTGGTGCAGATTTGGATTGAATCATAATAATGCCTGTGTTAATTCTGGTTCCTCTAATCTTGACTACAGGATCAAAGATAAAAGGCTGGATTAATGTTTCCCAATCCTGGTCCTCGGGATCCAAAGTACTTCATGTTTTCAATTTTCCCCTGAAGTACTCGGAGCAGATCAGCTCAGTCAGATGTGTTCAGCCATTGATTTGGCTCGGTAAGTGCAGTTAGAGACCAGTACTTTGGGTCCCGAGGACTAGGATTGGGAAACACTAGGTTTGATTATGATCAATGGAATCAGGATCAAAGCTCAAATGATACTGATCAAAAGCAGGATGCACCCCTTGGATCCAGACCTACCCCAAACATCAATGGGTTCTTCCTTGATATCTCAAAAAGACCAGTGAAATTTGGTGAAAGTTCAGTTTCAAATACCACAGATCCCCAAAGCTTTACCGTCTTCAGTTGTTTCACCACTTTCACAATCTCTCTCAAGATTTGCTGATTTGCAGCTGAGCGGCAGTTCAACTATGAGAACCTTCACCTTTCGAGAATCAGCCTTAAAACAACAGCTCAAAGTAACTGTCCGGAGCCATCATCAGGACCATGTCATCCCTTGTTATAACTGTGGTGGGATGAGGTATAGGTTTGGAGAAACGCAGTGCTTCAATTCCTGTGTCAGCAGTAACTCAAGTTCCTGACTGGTTTTGGCTGGATTTACAGTGACAAGGTCAGAAACTGGCCAACCAACTTCAACACATCATAACCCAGAACATGTTCTCCAAAATCTCCGAGTTAAAATTCTAAAAT